>NC_072441.2:122805530-123108560 GCF_028878055.3 Symphalangus syndactylus | reverse complement strand
TATCCTTCTATTCCTTCTTTTCCTATGTTATGATTATGCTGAACATACTTAACTGAATTGTGATTTAATGTCTGTTAAACCCAATAAAAACTTGGTCTTATATATTTTTTAAATTTTTAATTATTATTTATTTTATAGGTTTTTGGGGGAATGGGTGGTGTTTGGTTACATGGATAAGTTTTTTAGTGGTGATTTCTGAGATTTTGGTTCACTCATTACCTGAGCAGTGTGCATTGTACCCAATATGCAGTCTTTTATCCCTCACTTATCTCCCACCCTTTCCCTTGAGTCCCCAAAGTCCATTGTTATTCTTATTCCTTTGCATCCTCATAGCTCAGCTCCCACTTATGAGTGAGGACATACTCCATTCCTGAGTTACTTCATAGAATAATGGTCTCCAGTTTCTTCCAGTTTGCTTCAAATGCTATTATTTCATTCCTTTTTATGGCCGAGTAGTATTCCACAGTATATACATACACCATATTTTCTTTATCCACCCCTTGACTGACGGGCATTTGGGCTGGTTCCATATTTTTGCAATTGCAAATTGTGCTGCTGTAAACATGTGTGCTGTAAACATGTATATCCTTGTTATATAATGACTTATTTTCCTCTGGGTAGATAGCCAGGAGTGGGATTATATTTTTATGGGTTTTTTTTTTTTTTTTCATTTTTTTCTTAACAATCCACTTTATTGTATTATATTGATCACAACAAGGTGGGTGGAGGGGAAACTGGTACTTTACCACAGATAGAATGTGAAGCACTAGTCCAGGAGAGTGGGACAGTAACTGAAGTGGGAAAATGTTTTGTGATTGCCAAGCAGCATTATGGACTGATAAGAGGTTTGCAGCCATTTGTTTAACACCAGGCAGCATGGTATGTGTAATTTTCTCCAGAAAATTTCTCCACATTAAGCTGCATGGATACAGGGCAGATTAGATAAAGAGTAAGATTCACTTCAGCTATCACTTTGCCAAGTGTGTATGATGAAGCAAGGGAAGGGCGAGGAAACAGTATGCAAAGGAGTGATGAGAATGACTGACCATGGAACTCAGGGGAGACAGAAGACATCAGAGGCTTTATAAAAGCCAGAAAAGGTGACAGGATCAATGGGTCCTAGGTCCCAGAAGGGTTGAAGGATTGCTGAAATAAGAAATGAGCTAGAAAGATAGAAGGTATTAGTCAAAGAGTAATATGCACACAATTGTGAATATGAAGGAGTTGTAGCAATAAGGTGGGATCCTTAGAGAGGACAAAGTTCAAGGAACTGACAGCCAGTGTGTTACAAAAGAAAAATCTCTCTATGGATATCAGAATCATAAAAAATTAAAACTGGAGTAGTCTTGGAGATAATAATGGCCCAGGGGATAGAATCAACAAAAAACGATGAGGAAGGTTAGAAGATGACTACAGGCCGGGCGCGGTGGCCCACGCCTATAATCCCAGCACTTTGGGAGGCTGAGGCGGGTGGATCACCTGAGGTCAGGAGTTCGAGACCAGCCTGGCCAACATTGTGAACCCCATCTCTACTAAAAATACAAAAAATTAGCTGGGCATGGTGACAGGTGCCTGTAATCCCAGCTACTTGGGAGGCTGAGGCAGGAGAATTGCTTGAACTCAGGAGGCGGAGGTTGCAGTGAGCCGAGATGGCACCATTGCACTCCAGCCTGAGAAACAAGAGAGAGACTCCGTCTCAAAAAAAAAAAAAAAAGAAGAAGAAGATAACTATAATGTGAGACACAAAGTTTGGACATTTTAGGGAAAATGGGAGAATAGACAGCAGCCATAAAAGAGGAAGACACCTATCACAGACATTATGGTATTAGGAAAAACAGCCATCCACTGACAAAACTTTATGGAAGACAGTGTCCTCAGGGAAGATCTCAGTTCTTGTAAGACTAAGAAGTTAAGGGAATCCTTCAGAGAAAAGGTGGAAGAAACAGCTGGTTTTGATGATGATGAACCTGGAATTGCAGTGGACACAGTGAAAGGGTTTCAAGATGTGGGGAAGGACAAGTGGAAGACAGTGTCAGAAAAGAGAATACACAGAGCCATAGGGAGAGTACATACAGCATGGTGGATGAGGGTTCCCCAGGTGTTCAGGGTTACTCTTGATGACTGGTATAAAAAGGGATAAAGGACATAAGATGTTGTTTTAAAAAATTATTTATCATGGACAGTTATTTTATGAGACAAAAGGTGGCCAAAGCGCAGGTAACTCAATTGATTAATTTGCACCTTGGTTCTGGAAAAGGCATGCTTCTTGACTTTCTGCTATCTATACTTACAGCTATTTCATCTCTTACAGTACTAAACTGAATAAAATGTAAGGGCAAAAAAGATGGCCAACGATTTGTTTATATTACTCTTTACTAATAGCTCTGAGAAAAGACTGCTGACAGTACATTTGGTTAAAATGAAGATTTTGAATAGTTTGGATAATTAGAAATGTTCTACACTAATATTCACTTTAACAATTTTTATTGTCTACTTAATATAAACACAGCAACATACACAACTTGTTCTAGAAAAGTCTGGCCTTTATTCAGTTATTTTAATAAAATTAAATTTAAGAATATTAAAATGCTGGAAAAGGGTTATAGGTAGGGAGATGATAACAAAAGTAAAAGATATTTTCAATGGCAAGAGAAAAAGAATGAGCAAGTTCTTCATGGAGGCATATTAACAAGGCTCTTGAAAGTAGCAATGCCTATTAAAATACAAGAAGAAACTGAAATTGTTTTATTGGTATTATCTTTACCACATTAAAAAATGCTGAGAAAGAGAAGAGACAGGTAAGAGAAGGGACAGAGAAGGAAGGAGGAGCGAGAGAAGAGAAAGGGGAGGTAGGGATCCACAGATAAGAATTAAGAAATGTGTTTCCTGTTCTTTGCTTCTTTTGAACTCACCTTTCTGTAAGGTGACTTACTGAATGGATATTCTACCTACATCTTTCTAGTTATTTATATAGTTTTGGCAATTAATCTTTCTCCTTCATTGAATCATATCTTCTCCTTCCCTTTCATTATTCCTCTTCTTTGTCAATATTATATTCACTTTTTTTTTATATCATGGAAATTGGGAATTATGATGATTTTACGGAGTAGTTTTATCATACCAAATCAGAACGATATCAATTACCTGATTAATCACCAATAAGCAAATAAATGAGATGGCTGTGGAAGGATTTGTAAACTGTAACAGTTTGAAGAATAAAACAGTAATAGCATGTGATAAGTTTAAGAGTTTTTTAATTTAGAAGAACAGAAAGTACACCTAGAACTAGACGCCTGTCCTGGTTACATTCTGTCTACCTCGCCAGATCTATTCTACTCTCTGCCCTTCTTGACCTTGTTACATGTTTCAGGAAGCTGACCTCTACAGAATACATCAAAAAGCAATCTTTTTCTGCCTTCGAGTTAGATTTGACCAATAGGTGACACTGGCAAGAAATCAGAAGGCAGAAGAAAAGAGTTGGAGTGTTTATTCTGTCTTACTTCCTCCCTGCTGGCCATTTTTGTTTGGTATAGAGACTGTGTTCTTTTGTGCATAACCACAGCAACTGTCAAGCAGCTCTCTCATGCAGCTACAGTTCTCTAGGTTCCAGAAACATCACTTTCTTCCCGTGCCTTGGAAGCCTAGGGTGATAACTGCTTTCTGCGATTGCTAGCTCGTGGGTGCTTCCTCATCCTTAGATAGGTCCTTTATGCTGCCCACACATCTGCAAATAGTCCCTCCAATAAACCTCTTTCAATTAATCCAATTAATGACATTTGTTTTTGCTAGGAAGTAGACTGATGTAATTTCCAATGGCCCCTTGAGACCATTTTCAGGGCCAGGCCTATATAATCCAACCCCTTCCCATTCCAAACTCCTCAGTTTAACTCAGTATCTCTTCCATTGTTTCTTAGTGAAAATCCAGCCCTATCTTGTGAAACCCACTCCTTCGTGAAGATAACATACCTTTATGATATTAGCAGCCTTTTAGACTTACCTATATCTTCATCAAGCCTTTATTTTTATAATACAACTTATCAAAATGCAAACAAAAACTAGGTAATTTCAGGAATTTACTCAGAAAAGGAAACTAACTTTCCTGAATAATATCCATCTCACCTCCTTCTCCTTGTTGAGCAATACCAACTGGCTGTCTGTGAGGATGCAATACTTCCGCTCCCACGTTGTTGTCTCGGTGTAGGGTGACTGACCACAGGACAGACGGTGGGTGGGTGGCCCTTTCACATCTGCATGAGAAAAGGAAAAAACAAAAGTGACAAATCATTATCTTGCTTAGTAAACCAGTATTCCAAATGTAAAATTCTTCCAAATCAAATAAAGAGGTGAGCCTAAACATGAATCTCAATGGTAAATTTAAAGCTTCCTCTTAAGAAAATGAAAACTGTTATCTACAGAATAATGAAAAAATAGCCCTATAACCTTCAGAGAAGAGGGCTGAAACACTCTGGGAAGAATTGTTAGTGCAAACTTTACATAGTAATTACCACTGTATATAAACTATAATAATGAGAGGTTGCTTCAGAGCTTAACCAGTATCGTTCAAAATACAGAGGCAGAGTGACTCAGACACCTTCCCTAGTCTTTAGGAGAAAGATAATGTTGTTACATGTACACTTTGAGAACACTGTTAACGCAGAACTCTGAAAGTAAATTTATCAGCAGACTGGGCCTTCCAAATGGCTTTACACTCATAAGAATTGAAAGTGTTTAAACAACAGCATCGTATTACCACTACAGGCCAGCAAGATCTTAAAAACATGGAAAATAATTTTCTTAAGAAAAGATCTAAATATATTACCATGATGTTTCTTAAAGGTGGAGCTACCCGATATTAAAGCAAAATGTCTCAGCAATTCCCAACTGTCTCGTTTCCTTATAGTATACCAAGTGGTTACTAACATCTTTGTCGTTTTCAATTTTTTGATATAAAATGTTTACTCATTTGGGCTGCTGGAACTGGGCACATATTTTAATTTATAAGTACACATTAGTTCCATTAAATAAAGCTTTTATGACAGTTCGATATATATTAAAAGTTCTTCAGGCATGAAGAACTAATTCTTCTCAGGAATATACTATAGAGACTACTTAACATGCATTATCACTACTTAGTTATGCTAAAGTAAAAACTCAAATTGAAAAGATTAGAAAACCAACACCCATGAGGGCAGGGGAGTTGTAAATCATAAAAAAACACATTATATCTATTACATGAGTATTTTTCATTATCACTGCTTTCTGTAGAATTTTTGTCTTTTGTCAGAGGATGATAGATATATTACTGGCACTGGCTTGACTTCAAGGAAAGCCAAATAATTTCCTAGGTGTCTTATGTTATAATCAACCAAATATGCATAATTATAGCTGGAGTTCTGTAGGACGTTAGCAACAAGTCAGTTGCTATATGTCTCTCTTCATAGAACTACGTAGGTCTCTCTTTATAAATCTCTTTATGTGTTCAATACTGTCTTCATTGTTTCTTCTGGTTTAACTTCCTGTCCTCTCTAAGGCTATCTAAACATACTGCGCTGCATGTTTGGGGGTTTATCAACTCCCCCCAAAGATAATTCAAGGTCCAAGAACCAACAGTGTTATTAGGGCTTGGTTAGACATGTTATTAATTCTTAGAAGTTCACTGTTTTGTCTTTTCTTCCCTTATTTTCTGTTTGTATCTCCTCCGCACTATGCACAGCATTACATGCTACATCTGTAGCATCTCCAATCCACACCAACCCTCTCTCCGCTACCCTCAACCCTCCCCTTGTAGTCTAAGCATCTTAAATTATTTTATCTTAGAATTGCAGTGTCAGTTCTTCCAAAGTTTTCTTTTGACTTCAAAATCTCAAAATTATCACAAAAAAGCTCTAATGAAACTGACTCTTAATCCTTTTGTACATATATAGGATATTCTTGCCTACATTTAAAAGCCATGTCAAAACTAATTTTCTTCACATGATTTGGACAAAAATATGGGTTACAATTTTACCACACGTAGGCCTATTTTTAGAATCAAATACCAAGACGACTTCAACAGAAAGAGATGCACCTACTTTATATGAAAATATGAATAGTTTTGTGGTCTAAACAATTAGAAACTTTGACAAAATTAGACAATTTATGGTCATTCAAATAACTAGCTTTATTATATAAGTTAGCCATGGGTGACCTCAACTGCGTACTGTAAGCTTTACTGTAAATCAACTTTAGCAAGAAAACACTGATAAACCCTGTCTATAAAAATTTTAATACAGGATATTGATTAATAGCATAACCCAGGTTTCCTGACAAAATATAAATCTGTATCAACATTGAATTTAAGAAAATCTAAATTCTCTTTTCTGTGAGATCCTAATTAATTCTCTTAAAGCCTCACTGTCTAATATTCTTCCTTTGTCCAACCTAATCCTTTTCCTAATTTCTTCATGGTATTGTGAAAACAAAACAATGTCTCAAAAAAACATTCTGGAACCCTGAACCATCCCCCTCTGGTGCTAAAGATAAGAAGAAATAGAGAGCAATGAAATAGGGAGCAATACTTCTATATTAAAAAAAATTATGTTTGTCTAAACAGAGGGATTTGTTAGCCATCCTATAGATTTTATAGCTTCTTTTTCTAATGCCCATTTTTGGTCATTTTATAAGAATGTATACCAAGCGGAAAAAAAAAAAAAGAAAGAAAAAAGGTGATGGTTTCTGTTCTTTTTAGCACTTCTCTATTATCTAAAAGGCATTTTAAGTAATAAAATGATATTTTTTTAAATAACCTATATTTAACTTATATAGGTTATGTTATATCATGTTCTCATTTCCAGGGCTAAATGAAGGTTTAAAAGCACGTAAGCAAGGCCTGTATACTGAGACTATACGCGTTACCAGGACAAGCTCAGATTTTTGTCCCATTTCACCTTGCCAATCCTATCTTTTTTTTTGCTCTAGTAACTTACTTTTAATTTCTGACTTCCAATTATTTTTAGTATCCAAAATTCACTAGAGAAAAGAATAACTAACTTAGAATCGCACAGAAGAATCTTAATAGCAAAACTGAAAACAATTTTGGATTTGCTCTGTCCATTCCTATGAGGATACTAAGGACAATGAATGCTGGCCTCATTACAAAAATTAAATAATTTTAGAAACATTAAAAAGAATCAGAGGTAAGTCAATGGATCTCTTTGTAAATACTTCTTTAAAACTGGGTATTATTCTGCAGACCAGCAGTTCTCCAATTTCTTGATTGCAGGACTCCTTTAGACTTTAAAATTACTGAGGACTTCAGTACATGGGTTCTATCAATATGAGTTTATATGGGTTATATCAATATTTATCATGTTAGAAATTAAAACTGAGAAATTTTAAAAATATGAATTCATTTAACAATAACACTCCTATTGCATGTTAACATAGGTAACACATTTTTAATGAAATGTAACTGTTTTCAAAAAAAATTAAAAGAGCGACACTTTTATATTTTTGCAAATCTCTTTAAAGTCTGGCTGACAGCAAGGTTTTTATATCTGTTTCTACATTCAATCTATTGCTTTGTGTTTTTCTGGTTGATATACATAAAGGAAATCTGGACTCACAAATATGTAGTTGGAAAAGGAAAGAGTGTTTTAATAATATTTTCAATAACTATGAATATTCTTCGTTAATACTACACCAAACCTGACAAGCAGTTGCTTTTCAAAAGTTAGCGTACAATGTGTAATCTGAAACCAAATCAATGAACTTTTCATATTCTGTTACATCAAAAACCACCGGTCCACCTTGTCCTTTGTGTATCTTTCACCCTATGTGAGTTTATAAACATCATGCACCGATCACTTAAAAAATATTGGTTCATTCAGTTTGCAGATATTCCAAATATTGACATCTTTCATTATATAATATCAAAAAAGTCACATTCATCAATCTTCAGAAAAGTTTTTATCTCATCAGAAAAGACTTCAAGTACTACTGGGAAGCTGCCAAGCTCAAAGTTGCAGATGCAAATTTTCTAACATTCTAGTTTTTGCTTTTAGTCTTAAATTTTATCATTAGCAATAAATACTCTTGGTTGTTACCCTGAAGTGATACGTTTATGTCTTCCTTTTTTCAGAAAATGTCTGCCATATAACCAAGACTGAATAACTATAATTAGTCTTATAGTTCTACTATAAAAAATAGTTTTAAACTCTCAGATCGGGGGGGTCCTGGAGATCTAGCACTCCACAGACCACATGCTAAAAATCACTGCTCAGACAACAGAAAGTCAATGAGGTATTCTAAGAAAATCTGGCAATACTAGTTTATAACAAGATGAAGAAAGTGGGGGAAAGACCAGAGGTCTTAACAATGTATGGGAGACTGATGTAATGGCCTGGTTTAGGGATGGTCAGGGTCTGAAACAGATCAGTTATAGTGAAAATGGTAACAAACAGATCATGTGAGCCAGATTTTGAAATAGGAATCAACACGACAGGTAACTTTCTAGTTGTTTGTGGTGGATGAATAACACAAAAGAGATGAGAAAATAAAAGAGTCACTAATAAAAATACAAATTGATAAAAGTTAATAAAGCAGGTTATGTAACTATAATATAAAACAGGAAGTCCAATATAGATGGTTTTCAAAAAAGGAAGAAAGATAACCTAAAAGGGAAGCTTATTTGACGTATTGAATGCAATCTATTATTTCCAAATAATTTCAAAACAGCATTCAAAATACTACGTCATTTGGCCTGCCAGTAAGTCTAAAAAGCAAACTTTGGGCCCCTTCAAATGCTAATATAAATTCAGTAACTGCAAATGCTAATATAAATTTAGAAACTACTTGGCAAGGAAACAACGACAATAACAATAGATCTCTCATGTGTTAACCCTTCCCTGTAATGGGAGAAAGGAGCATCATAGCATGTTCTATTACTTGACAAAAATGACAAACTGAATGATATGATAGAACTAGAAATTTCAGTATAGGAACACACACACAGACACAGTCCAACTTTTTTCTTAGAGGACAAGCAACTTATCTCTTCCATACTTAGGAAAAGTGCCTCAAAAATTTTATAGCAGGAGAGTAATTGAAGGGATCCGATAGAAAGCAGAAACAGGGATAAGGGAGAAAGGACAATAAGTCTATGGCCAAAATATGAAGAATGTGTAGGAAAAAATTGCTGTGAGAAATTTTATTTTTGTATCTTACAGCTCCTTAGAAGTTCATCTGGGTTGCTTTTGAATCACATCATTTACTAGTCTCATGTTTTTAAAAATTATGACATGATATGTTAAATGCAATTAGTAAAATCATGAACCTATTGAGAAAAGAGAAAGGAAGAAACTGGTCAGGCAGGCAGCTAGGGTGGGTCCTCGGTTGAATCCTTTCAAACAAAAGCCTGATTTTTCAGGCTGTAGGCACAGATAAGGGAACTTGTACAGGGAAGCTTGCCTAAGACATGCTCACAGCCACACAGATAAGACAGGTTATAGAGATGACTTGCCCAGACATGGCCACAATGGAAAATTCCATCCTCTAACACATGTGCAGTAAGGGGAACAAAGCATTATGGAGTAACTCAAGCTAAGGACCCACATGTGCACTAGCAGGACAGGGTGGAGGTACCAGAAATTCACACCTTATGCAAATGAGACGCCCAGCCCTCATCAGTTTCTCATAAAAGCCTTTGCATTGAACTGTAAAAATGGCAACCCTCTTCTGGACCCCCTCTCTGAGGCAGACAGCTTTCATTCTTTTGCTTATTACACTTTTGCTCCAACCTCACCCTTTGTGACCATGCTCCTTAATTCTCCTGGTCGTGAGACAAACAACTCTGGGTGATGCCTCACAATAACAGACTACTACATTGTGTTGCATTGGTGAGACTGTAACACTATTAATATTTACTGCCTTCCAGAGAAAGCTTTATAAAGGGATTCTATAGAGAGAATCTTCCCAGTTAATACAAACTCTAATGTTTCATTCAGTCTCGGGGGCCTTTCATCTATCTTAGTGCTAACCTAAAAAAAGAAATAACAACAGCATAGCTTTGGGAATTCTATCTAAATAGGGAAGGTCTTAATACACTAAAAGAGAAACACATTCCCAACAGATAATCGGTATGAACTGCAAAAGTCTGCACTGTTGTGGAAGGACAGATCTATATTTTTCTGTGTCTATACATACGTTTTTATTCCCACACCACAGCTAACCTGGCTTAGAAATGGCAAATTCTTTGCAACTCTGAAATTTCAATGACCAGATTTGTTTTGGCTTTGAACCCAAAGTCAAAAAGTATTACTTCATAAAAGCTAAGAATTAAAGTGATCACTTTATTACAGAAGCAAAAACATCTGGCCAGGAATGGTGGCTCATGCCTACAATCCCAGCACTTTGGGAGGCCAAGGTGGGTGGATCACTTGAACTCAGGAGTTTGAGGCTAGCCTGGTCAACGCAGTGAGACCTCTTCTCTACAAAAAATACAAAAATCAGCCAGGCATGGTGGTGCATGCCTGTCGTCCCAGCTACTTGGGAGGCTGAGGTGGGAGGATTGTATTTTTCTTTTCATCAACATGTTCATAACAGTTTTAACAGGCATTCATGTTTAATATCATATTAATAGGCCAATTAACAGTTTTTTTTTTTTTTTGAGAGAGAGAGAGTCTCACTCTGTCGCCCAGGCTGGAAAGCAGTGGCTCGATCTCAGCTCACGGCAAGCTCTGCCTCGCAGGTTCACGCCATTCTCCTGCCTCAGCCTCCCGAGTAGCTGGGACTACAAGCGACCGCCACCACACCTGGCTAATTTTTTGTATTTTTAGTAGAGATGGGGTTTCACTGTGTTAGCCAGGATGATCTAAATCTCCTGACCTTGTGATCCGCCAGCCTCGGCCTCCCAAAGTCCTGGGATTACAGGCGTGAGCCACTGTGCCCAGCCAACAAGCTATTTTTTAAAAGGCAGTTCTTTATTTTTTTAATAAACAATAAAATCCTTGTTTTTATTGCCCAGCCAACAAGCTATTTTTTAAAGGGCAGTTCTTTATTTTTTTAATAAACAATAAAATCCTTGCCCCTGACATGCAGATTTAAAAATATGGCATACACATGGCTATCTTCTATAGACAATTTCTGATACAATAGAAGAAATAATGTTAGAGTTGCTATGTGGAGATGATTCTTAACAATGTCAATAACTGTTAACAGGCTGGGCACAGTGGCTCATGCCTGTAATCCCAGGACTTTGGGAGGCTAAGGCAGGAGGATCACTTGAGCCCAGGAGGTCAAGGCTGCAGTGGGCCATGATCACACCACTGTACTCTGCCTGGGCAACAGAATGAGACCTTGTCTCAAAAAAAAAAATTATTAAAAAAAAATTGTTAATGTGGTTGAGAAGTAGTCCACAATATACTGCAGATTTATGCTCAAATTATTTTATAAATGTATTAATGTTGTCTGCTTAAGACCTAGTGTAGTTGCCATCAGTTAAGTCACTCTCTTTCATTCTTAAAGTACAAAAGGAAAGGAAAATCCAGTCAGGTCACTTAAAGTTTAATTTTACTTATTTTATCCCTTCATTACCTTACCACCCTCTATATTCTGTCAAAATGTCAGAAAATAACATTTCCAGAACAACAAACAAAAATTTTCTTAGACTGATAACCACCCAAAACACAGTACCTGTGAACTCTGCTTTGTCCTGACACACAGTGAACATTTGGGCTGGCAAATTATATTATAGTTCATACAAATAAAGGGCCTCAGTGGATTTAAATATGGCCACCCTCATACCTTGATGAGTAATATGGATACTAAGTAATCATTCAATATGTTTAAGATATAAAGTCATTAGGTCAGAAATGGTTGCCTTCATGGAAATACAAGTCTTAATCCTTACATTACCGTAAATTTACTATGAGACCACAACTATTTGCTGAAATAAATTTATATTGTGTCTTTTAACCTTAGCTAACCACTTTAGTTTCCTTGTCAACTACAGAGGCTTAATTTACGACCTACTTGATCACTGGTGTCTAGTTAGTACATCCACTATGCTCATTATCACCCTTGTTAAGAGAAGGAGAGAGCAGGAAAGAGATAACATGTGATACTTCTCTCTGGTGAGTAATTTCCTTTAGTCTAACATTTGCAGAGTTCTGCTGCTGCTTCCCTCTCAGTCTCAGCTGCAGCACAGTTCAGCATGAATGTTCTAACTCTGCTCTATCACAGGTCAGAGTGAGTTATCTGGTAAAAAAGTAATAAATTCCTTGAAGGCATGACTTATTTATGGCAGACACTTGATATTTGATAAAGGTAACACTTCTCTTTATAGAAGAGCTCATTTTAGTTTGGTGCCATTACTTATTTTAAGAAGATGGTAAGGATGGGGAACAATTTCCACGATAGTTCTACCTTGCTTCTCCCTTCCACATCACTACAACAGTTTGCACTGCCCCGATCACATGTGCCATGAAATGCAAGCAAAGCAGATCATATACTTTTCTTCCACTTCTTAAATATGCATTCGAAGAAATAAGTCCTGCTGGGATATCAGGGCATGCCTCTATAGTCCCAGCTACTCGGGGGCTGAGATCACTTGAGCTCAGAAGATCGAAGCTGTAGGGTGCATGACTGTGCTCTCAATAGCCACTGCACTCGAACTGGGGCAACATAGCACAACCCAGTCTCTTAAAAGAGGTAAGTCCCTTAATTTCCACATTGAGCCAAGTCTGCTTAAGCAACTATATGGCCTAGTTAACTGAATGGAGTCTCATGAATGGTGCCAGCAGTAAGATGACAAATGGCAGTCCATCACAGCCTGTTCTTCAATCCCAATAGATCAGTCATAATCTACAGTTCATACTAAACCTCTTAAACAGAAAAATATAAAATATTCAAAATAAAATAAGTCACTTATATATTAATCCTTTGAAGGAAATAAAAGCCTATCTACAATTTTTTCTTAAATAAATATTGTGCTAATTTAAGAAAAGTAGCCAAGCACGGTGGCTCACGCCTGTAATCCTAGCACTTTGGGAGGCAGCAGCAGGAGGATCCTTTGAGCTTCAGAGTTCAAGACCAGCCTGGGCAACAAAGTGGGACCCCTGGCTCTACAAAAAGAGTACAAAAATCAGCCAGGTGTGGTGGCTTGAACCTTTAGTCCCAACTACTCAGAAGGCTATGGCAGGAGGATTGCTTGAGCCTGGGAGGTCGATGCTGTGGTGAGCTGTGATTTGTGTTACTGTATTCCAGCCTTGGTTACAGAGCAAGACCCTGTCTCAAAAAGAAAAGAAAGAGAAAAGCATAAGAAAAAACTAGCATGGCACTTAAAATATGACCATAGTATTATATTACTAAGTGATAAAAACTCAAGATCATTTTCATGTCTCGTTTCTGTTACTGACAAAAATGAACTACACTAAGACTTAATCTCAAACACCATTTAATGCACATTCCTTTTGCTATATTTAGTATCTCTCTATATATTAATATATCCTCATGCTTGCCTCTTTTTGAATTGGATCGCATCACTTTCCTTTAGGGGCAGCTGGTGTGGGAAGAGAATTAGAGCTTTTCAAGGAATGTGATTCTTAGTGGAGAGGGTGAAAAAGAGTGAACTCAGACACTAATTTCACTATTGAGAAATTAGTGTCTGATTTTTTAGCAATTGGTTACACAACCAGTGCTGTGATCTCACCTCTTTACCTAAGAAAGCAGAAGAAGGCAGGCTACACTAGAAATAAAAGTTGTCAAGAGTATGGCAGCATTAAAAATCTTTAATAGCTCTACCTCTATTTATAGCATCAAGTGCAATAGAATCCAAAGCTACATATGCATATTTTCTGAATTGAGACCTATTTGAATCACAAATCATTGAGCTTACAGTGAAAACTATCAAGGTGATAATACAAGCATCTCTAAAGAATCTTATCCATCACTCACTAGGAATTAGATAAGCCAATTCGATGAGCACAACTTAGATGACTCGTATCAGCAGTGAAAAACCTTTCTTTTTATGACAAACCACTGACCTCAAGTGAGTGGTAGGAAACAAACACCTACAATACAAGGCTATAAAGCAGTAAGAAGCAGCATTTAGTTTTTCTCTTTAATACGGCCAACACAAATAGAAAAACCTGCCTCTTATCCAAATCTAATCCATTCCTGAAAATGCATTGGATGGCAAATTTTCATGTAACAGGAGCCTATTTTCTATGATTTCTTAAATGGAAAAAGAAAATTTAGTTCAAACCCATCTAAAACTCCAAATTAGTTTCCCCAAATATTAAGTATTCTTAAACTCCTATATACAACCCATCAGGAAGTTCCAAATTAAAAATGCCAATACAAAATTGTTTAATATTTGGTGAACCTGTTAGTGGGTATGTTTACACATCGTATATACATCAGACACAAGTTACATTCCCTTCGACACTACAAAGCTGTACTGTAAGGTAAATAAACAATAATTTGTTAAAGATACATAATGAATGCAAATAAGACTTAATAAAATTAAACAAATTACAAGACTTTCTAAAACTAACACCATTATCATAATTTTCTTTATAAAAGTCATACACACAGTGCAAGAGGACATATGCATGGCCAAGTTCATGGTTTTTGCCTCATTAGCCTTTATCACATATATTTTCTTCAAAGTAAGAATTTTTCTAATTTCCTAGGCATACCTACTTTTCGCAGCCTTTTCCATTATCTTAGAAGATATTAAGATTGCATAAAACCCTTAATATAATCATGAAACACAATCCTATTGGGAACATAGCTGATACAGGACAATAAGTCTATATTCTCCAACCACATTTGTGTGGCACTTATGTTTTTGGCCACAATACACATGCAGGTTCTTTTAGTAATATTTTAATCTGGATAGTCAATTTAAGGTTAAAAAAATTCCAAGTCGTTACAGCAAATATTTGGATTTTTTTTTTTTTTTAAGGTGGAGTCTCATTCTGTCACCCAGGCTGCAGTGCAATGGTGCGATGTCAGCTCACTCACTGCAACCTCTGCCTCCTGGGTTCAAGTGATTCTCCTGCCTCAGCCTCCCGAGCAGCTAGGACTATAAGCATGTGCCAGCACACCCCGCTAATTTTTGTATTTTTAGTAGAGATGGCGTTTAAACATGTTGGCCAGGCTAGTCTCGAACTCTTGATCTCAAGTGATCTGCCTGCCTTGGTCTCCCAAAGTGCTAGGATTACAGCCTAAGCAACTGTGCCTGGCCAAATATTTGGATTTTAATTGAGAAAAGAAAATGTAGTTCAAGCCCATCTTGAACTAAAGTGAGAGTTCAAATATCAAGGAATATATTCATATTACAGAGAATAAAAAGAATGAACATAAGGAAGAAATGATTTATGAGTATTAAGTAGGAAAATAAATAAAAATAAACGCCAACTGGAAAAGAAATGAATAGAAAGGGAAAGGGGGGTCCTTTAATGTAGAGTTAAAAGGTATCTTAGAGATCAATAAATCATACTTCCTTAATTCATAAATAAAATAAGGCTGAGAATTATACAATTACTTGCTCAAAGTTACACACCTAGCATAGCTATCTTAGAATTCAGTTATTCTGATGTATAGTCTGGGATTTTTTTCTAGCATATCAATAAAGCTTCTCCTTTATTTTTAAGTTCAATGAGTATTTGTTTATTGTAAGTAAAGCACTGTACTCAAGCCTGGGGATATAACAATGAACAAGACAGATCTAGTGACTGGACTCATGGAACATCAACTTAATGGGGTCAAATACTGTATAATCAGTATAAAACTAATTTAAAATAATTCTGATAAACACTACAAAAAAGCAGTGTAGGGTGCTGTGAGAACATTCAACAAGCAATAGACTTAGGCTTGGGCATTATTACAGCTGGAAGAATGGTAGGTGGTGAAGGGAAATGTATTAGCATTTCAGACAAAGGAACCACAGATGTAAAAGCCCTTGAGGAAGACGGTGGTCCTGTGTCAACAATCTGAAAGGGGGGGGGCCCTATGGCTGAAGCAGTTTTGCAGAGCAAGGAAGTAGTGCAGAGATAGGAGGCTAGTGAAAAGTTTGGGGCAAGATCATGCAGAGCCCTATAAACCAGGTTAAGGAGGTTGATTTTTATCCTATGAACAATGGGAAGCATCTGAAGAATTTTAAACAGAGGAATGACACCACTGATTTGCATTTTTGTCAAAAGGTTAACAGAGGTTTCATTTACTGAGATTAGGAATTCTGAAAGAAGAACAAGTTTGAGGAAGAAGCTGAGAAATTTAGTTTGGGTCACATCTAGTCAGACAAAGTCAAGCCAAATGCTAGATCCATCTGTCTAAGGCCAAGATCTCTAACTCTGGCCTACAGAAAAAACTGGAATTGCTCCAAGAGCTCCATAATGCCTTATTCAAATTTCATTTTAAGAAATATATGGCAGCTACTGGTTAAAACAGTAGATTGAACATATATAATTTCACTTCCTTTCAAAACCCAACTTAAACTACAGTAAAGATAAATTTATATACGGAGAGATAGAGACATGGACCCACAAAAGTAGTGAGAATGGAAATAAAGAAAAAGTAAATAAAAGTTTAAAAGCTAGAAGAAACATGTTCAAGTGGTAACTGACTTAGCAGGCCTGAGTAACAGAATCTTAGATTAAGAATGATAAAAGCTAAGAACCAACCTAATTTAAACCACAGAATCCTTGAAAGGTTCAGGGATAGGCCAGTACTAGGTAGCTCTCAATGGAGAAGAGGGGTAGTATAAAACCTGTTTAAGAGGCAGAGTACCAAGATCCTCTCGCCCATTATATAGATAAATGTCCCTTCCCAACCCAGGTAAAAGAATGGAGGTTTGCTCTCCTGGGAAGGTAAAATAAATGGTGGACAAAAGAGTAATTGTCACAGTTGAGAAAAGGCTACTCTAAACATATAAGACATGAGCTTCCCCCAAAGTTCTCTTGAACTCCCATTTGACTCTCAAAATTAGACTTTTACATTCCACACAGGCAATTTAGAAGAACACTCTGGGCATCAGACCATCCCAAGAGAAATGAACTAAAGATACTAACAAAAGGGTTCCCCCGACAAATAGCAGTTCCAGGTCACCTTATAGTAAAGCCCTTAAAATGGGCAAGGTCCATCTTCGCACTTAGATCCTCCAGTAAGCTTTCTCATCTCTCATTGTTAATCTGAAGCAGACCAACAAGAATTACCAGAACCAAAAGAAAGCTTCTAGCAGAAGAATATAGAGATAAAAAAAAAAAGAGAGAGGCACAGAAAAAGGCAACTTGAAGGAGACACAAACAATACAGGGAAAAAACAAAACACTGTTATCCTCTAAGAGACAGATACAGGAAAAAATGGCATCCAGGAAACAAAAATAAGATATTTTTTAATAAAAAGCAACACAGAGCTAAAAAGATCTTTTGTATATTAAAAACATAATAGCAGAAATGAAAAAAATGCAGTAACATAATTAAAAGATAAAATTAAGAAAATAGATCAAAAAGACAAAAAGATGGAAAAGAAAAAGGTAAACTGGGAAACCAATCTAGGAGCGTCAAGATAAAAATACTAGGCAAGAAGAAACAGAAACGAGGAAATCATTTGTGAAATTTCTCAGTTCTAAATGATGTGAGTTTCTAGATCGAAACCCACTGAGTGTCCAGCAAAATTGATGAAAATAGATGACCACCAAAACATATCAGTAAGAAAAAAAAAACAGTTACGTATAAAACATCAGGAATAAGAATAGATCTGGACTTCTCAAAAGCAACACAGGAATTTGGAAGACAATGGAGCAATGAGTTCAACATTCTGACAGAAAAGTATTTCTAACCTAGATTATTATTCACTTAGCCAAACTAACAACCAAGTGTGAGAATAAAAGTATTTTAGATAATCAAGGCCTCAAAAATTTTGCCTACCACGAACTGCTAATCAGGAAAAATATCCTACCAGAGTGTTACAGGAAAGGGTCCCAATCCAGACCCCCAAGAGAGGGTTCTTGGATCTCACGCAATAAAGAATTCAGGGCGAGTCCGCAGTGCAAAATGAAAGCAAGTTTATTAAGAAAGTAAAGGAATAAAAGAATGGCTACTCCATAGACAGAGCAGCCCCAAGGGCTGCTGGTTGCCTATTTTTATGGTTATTTCTTAATGATATGCTAAACAAGGGGTAAATTATTCATGCCTCCCCTTGGTAGACCATATAGGGTACGTTGTCATGGCATTTGTAAACTGTGATGGCGCTGGTGGGAGTGTAGCAGTGAGGATGACCAGAGGTCACTCTCGTCACCATTTTGGTTTTGGCAGGTTTTGGCCAGCTCCTTTACTGCAACCTATTTTATCAGGAAGGTCTTTATGACCTGTATTTTGTGCTGACCTCCTGTCTCATCCTGTGACTTAGAATGCCTTAACCATCTGGGAATGCAGCCCGGTAAGTTTCAGCCTCACTGTACCCAGTTCCTATTTAAGATAGAGTTGCACTGGTTCACACGCATCTGACAAGACGATATCACCCTTCACTGGTTCACACGCATCTGACAAGACGATATCACCCTTCAAAACGGGAGAATGTCTTAGTCTGCTCAGTCTGCCTTAACGAAATATTATAGATGGTGTGAGTTAAACAACACAAATTTATATTCACATAGTTCTGAAGGTTGTGAAGTCCAAGATCAAGGTACTGGCCAATTCAGTTCCTGATGAGGAATCTTTCTTGGCTTACAGATGGCCACCTTCTCACTGTGTCCTCACATGGGGAAGAGAGAGCACTGGAGTCTCTCCTTTCTTTGTAAGGGCAACAGTCCTATTAAATTAAGGTCCCACCCTTATTACCTCATTTAATCTTTATCACTTTCCTCATAGGTCCTATGTCCAAATACAGTACACTCAGATAGAAGGCTTCAACATAAAATAACTTTGGGGAGACACACTCAGTTCATAATAGAAAGTAAACGAAGAAAACAAAAAGCATACAGTATTTTAAAAAACAGGTGCTCCAATACAGGAGAGAAGCAAGTAGTATCTCAACATGACAATGAATAAGAATAGGAGGTTGATAACTATCCACCAGTCCTGATTGCAGCAGTACGGTTAAAGAGACTGGCATGCTGAAGGCTGTCATATCATGCTTTTTTGCCTATGTGCCATCTTTAAAAACTACTGAAGGAAGCCAGGAGCCGTAGTGCATGCCTGTCGTCCTAGCTACTCAGGAGGCTAAGGCAGGGGGGTCTTTTTAGTCCAGGAGTTCAGGTTCAGCCTGGATAAAGGAGCAAGCAATACCCCTCCTCTCTCTCTTTTTTTTCTAAGAGACAGGGTCTTGCTTTGTTGCCCAGGCTGGAGTACAGTGGTGTGATCACAGCTCATTGTGACCTTTAACTCCTGGGCTCAAGCAATCCTCCCAAGTAGCCCTGACGACAGACATGCACCACCACACCCAGCTAATTTTTTTTTTTTCTTTTTGAGATGGAGTCTCGCTCTGTCGCCAGGCTGGAGTGCAGTGGTGCAATCTCAGCTCACTGCAACCTCTGCTTCCCGGGTTCAAGCAATTCTCCTGCCTCAGCCTCCCAAGTAGCTGGGACTAAAGGTGCTCACCACCATGCCCAACTAATTTTTGTATTTTTAGTAGAGATGGGGTTTCACCATGTTGGCCAGGATGGTCTCCATCTCTTGACCTCGTGATCCGCCCGCCTCGGCCTCCCAAAGTGCTGGGATTACAGGTGGGAGCCACTGTGCCCAGCTGCTAATTTTTAATTTGTTTATATTTTTTTTGGTAGGGTCTCACTCTATTGCCCATACTGGTTTTAAATTCTGGCCTCAGGCAATTCTCCTGCCTCCGCTTTCCAAACTAGGATTATGGGTGTGAACCGCTATGCCTGGCCTAGACCTTGTCTCTTAAAAAAAAAAAACAAAAAAACTAACTACTGGAGGATATGCTTGAACAAAGCAAGGAAGTAAGTAAAAAAAGAGAGGAAGATCCACACAACCAGGAATACAACCTATGAAAAAAGCAAAAGGAATTCCAAGAATGACAGCAAAAGAAACTCCTAAAATGATAGCTATTCAGGAAATAGGCCTAAAGGTAAGAATAGGAGGGCTCCATGAGGAATGTTTCCAAGAAAAAAGAAAAGAAAGCAAAATAACACTAGATCTGAGGCGGGCTATCACGAGGTCAGGAGATTGAGACCATCCTCTGGAGGCTGAGTCTGGGGAATAGCTTGAATTCAGGAGGTGGAGACTGCAGTGAGCCCTGCATTCTAGCTGGGCAACAGAGCAAGACTCCCTCTCAAAAAAACAACAAAATAAAACAAAAAACAAAAAAAAAAGACACTAGATCTGATAGGTTACCTGATATTATCGACCTTGAGTAAAAATATAATGCAATATTACAGTAAGGTCTGAGAAGAATAAGTAATAAGAAAACTAAACAAACAGGAAAAAAGGGCAATTACAAACTTCAAAAAAAAAAAACAAACAAAAAGGAAGGAAAAATAATAATGATACTCAACCATACTCAGCATGGCATAATAATACAAACATTGAATACTGATAAAAACAAACCAACCAATCACCAAAACTATAGTGAGGAAGTTTGAACGGTTTTATGTGATAGCTAAATCCTCATCCGCCATAATAGGAAATCAATAAAAAGGTCTAAAATGGATGAATAAAAAAGCAACAGTGTATGTATATTATTTGGAATTAAGAGAGAGATGTAAATGCCGAAATAAAATGCTAGAAGAGTCAAAAGTTCTTTCTTCAGAAAAAGGGAACAGGGATGGAGAAAGTCAATGTAATCTGCTAAGAAAAGGATGGATAGATTGAAAAAATGTGGTAGGAGTTAAGAAATTACTTTAGGCAGATAGAGAGGAAAAGGGGTCCTTGGAAAGTTTTTGTCTCTTTAGAAGCAGCTCCAGAAACATTTCTTGTCTAGCAGGAAAGCCCGGCTCTTAGAGCTGGGCTGGAAACCTTTGATATACAAATGCCAGCCATTAGAAACTGGGTCCGCCCAACATGGCGATTCCTACCCTTGTTCTCTTGCCTTTGCCCCCACATGTGCCTGGCAACATGGCTGCCTCCCATTTCCCCAAGTGTATAGAACCTCATGGCACTCTGCATTCGCATATTAAAAGGCTAGGGTGGGAGGGCCAGTTTTTTCCACAGGCTACATGAATGACATGCCTGGTCAAACCAATCCCCTGAGCCCTATGTAAATAAAACACTGCCTCTTCCAGCCTCTTCATATACCTGGCTGGTTTCTGCCACACTTGAGGTCTACTCTCAGCTTTGGAGGCCCCCTCCCTCTGTCTCTGTACAGGGGAGCTTCTTCCTCCTTTCTTCTCTCTTCTTTCTTGCTTATTAAACTCTCCGCTACTTAAAACCACTCCATGTGTGTCCATGTCGTCTTATCTAATTCGGTGTGAGACAAGAGCCCTGGTGTTCCTCCACTCATTGGAGCCGTATCAAAATGAATAAGGCTGTCCAGTAAAACCAAGTGTGAATGGTATGAGAAAAAAGAAATAAGGGCAGACAAACCAGCTGAATACAGGCAAACGACTTGAACGCTCACTTCACAAAAAAGAATATCCAAATGTCCATTTAACATGTAAAAAGATGCTCAACTTCATTAGTCATCAGGGAAATGCAAACTAAGGCCACAGTGAGATAGCACTACATACCCACCAGAATGGCTAAAATGAAAAAGATACTAAGTATTGTTGAGGAATTGAAGGATCTGAGGGTGAGAGTATAAATTGGTAAAATCACTTTTGAAAACTGTTGGACAATATTAACTAAAACAACGTATACATATCTAGCAATTCTACTCCTAGATATATACCCAACAGAAATGTGGACATGTTTTAGTCAAAAGACATGTGTACGAACATACATGGCAGCACTATTCAAAATTGCCAAAAGCTAGAAACAATCCAAAATAAAAACAGTAAAATGGATAAATTTTGGTAATTCATAAAATGAAATATTATATACCAGGGAGAATGAAAGAACTATAACTACAGAAAACAATATGTTTGACTCTCACAAATATAACGTTGAGCAAAAAAAGACATAAAAGATGTATAATTTTGTTTAAACATCAAAATTGGGTAAACCTAATCTATAGTATTAAAAGTCAGTTTAGTAGTCACTATTTGGAGGTGACGTGTCTGGGACAGGACATAAGTGGGCTTCTGTGATGGTAATAACGTTCTGTTTCTTGAGCAGGGTATAAATTACACAGATATGCCCCTTTATGCAAATTCATCAAGCCATACATCAACTATACAATTTATGTACTTTGTGTACATTATCCTTTCATAAAAAGTTTACTTGAAAAAGACTGGACAAACTACTCAACCTAATTGAACTTCAATCTCCTCATCTATGAATAGGGACTATAAAAATACCTACTCTTTTAGGGAGTTTTTTGAGGTTCAAATGAGATAATGCATACTGAGTGCTTAACAAAGCACTTTGCACATACTAGGCATACAATAACGTTTTTCTATTATTAACTATTTGGGCATTGAAAAGGAGGGAAACTAATTCCAGCTACTTGGGAGGCTGAGGCAGGGGAACTGCTTGAACCCAGGAGGCGGAGGTTGCAGTGAGCCAAGATCGTGCCACTGCACACCAGCCCGGGCGACAGAGCAAGACTCTGTCTCAAAAAAAAAAAAAAAACACAAAAAAACAAAAACAACAACAAAAAAAGGAGGTAACCATGACTATATAGTTCCATTTGAACATTTGAACAAGGCCAAATGTGAGTTATATGAAAACACTAATTTAGTGGTATAGTCAGATAACTAGATTCAAATCTTCCATGTATTATACATGATTTTGGGCAAGTGTGACATTCTGATATAACAAGAACTACATATTTGGTCTTTGTCCCTGGTTCCTTGCACAGAACTGCTAAAACCCTTAGAATTTCTAGAGTAATCAGTTGGAGAAGCATCTTTTGTTATTCATAGTAAGTCCCTTTCAAATTTACTTAAGTTTATACTAATGAGTTGACTCTTAGTGGCCCCCAAATGGGGGCTGGTTGCCGGAGTAACCAACCCTGTGATTAGAAGGTTGGAACTTTCAGATGTAACCAACACCCCCATGGAAGAAATGAAGCTGGAGATTGAGCTAATCACCAATGGCCAATGATTTAATCAATCATGTCTATGTAATAGAGTTCCATTAAAACTCTAAACAGTGGGGTTCAGAGAGCTCCCAGGTTGGTGAATACATCCACATGCCAGGATGCTGGTGTACCCTAAAACTCCACAGGGACAGAAGCACCTGCCCTTAGAAACCTTCTAGACCTTGCCCTATATACTTCCTCATCTGGCTGTTCATTTGTGTCCTCTATGACATCCTTTTGGTAAACTGATAATAGTAAATACTATATACTGTTTCCCTGAGTTCTGAGAGCCACTATAGAAAATTATCAAATCTGAGAGGCGGTTGTAAGAACTTCTGATTTTCTAAATTATACAAGGGGATAACATCGCAGTTTTGTGCATGAGGGTTTAGAGAGAATTTTAGAAATAGATTAAAAGTAAAAGGCAATTCCAAACAAAGAATGTTTAAAACTGTGTAAGTCTATCTTGGTTTCATGTATGCGTACATGAATACATGAGTTATTTAAAATATGATGGTAAATAGTGAAAGAAACCTCTGAAAGAGTTGACAATGGATGCCTCTGTGGAGCAGAAACTAGCTGAGGCAATGGGTAGAGATAGGGAAGGTGAATGATCATTTTCATTTAAATCTTCGCAGAACTGACTTTTTAACTATGTACATCCACTGCTTTAAACAATCAGAAAAGAAATGCTGGTTACACGGTTTTTAATCTTTCCCTTATAAATATCTAAGCAGCACTTGAAATGTTAGGTTCAAACTTAGACTTCTGCATAACTCTCTAAGATTTTTACTTCTCCCATAAGAAAAGTAAGAGTACCTGAATATACCGGAAGGAAGGTAATACTAACTCAAAGCGCAATGGCACACGCAGACCTGTGCTAGAATTCCTATGGAGTTGTTTAACACAACTCAATACAGATTTTCAGCAGACACAAATTGTTTTCAAAGATCTTTGAGGCCCAGCATGGTGGCATATGGCCTGTAATCCCGACTATTCAGGAGGCTGATGGGGGAGGATCGCTTGAGTCCAGGAATTCGAATCCAGCCTGGGAAAAATAGTGAGACCCTGTCTCAATTTTTTTTTTTTTTAAACGATTTTAGAGAAGAAGTTACCAAACCACAAACATTGGCAAAGGGAGGCTCAGAGTCAAACTGGAGCCCTGGCAAGACCCATGTCCTCAACTTAGGTTATTTGATTCAATAAGTTAACACACCAGAAAGAGTTGAGAGCAATTTCTGGAACACAGAAAAGTACTCAATAAATGTTAACTCTGATTATTATCATTGTTGAGAAGCATGAAGGTCAAGTGGTTAAGAGCACAGAGTTTGGAGTCAGACTGCCTGAAAAAGAATTCCCATCCTATTACTTGCCAGCCATGTGACTCTAGTCAAGATACTTAACTTCTTAGAGCTCCAGTTTTCTCATCTTTAAAATGGAATAATGCTGTTTCTACTATGTAGGAATGTGGTGATGATTAAATGAGAAATATTAAGCATTACGAACAGTGCTCGGCGTACTGTAAAGCCCTCAATAAATAATAGCACTTGTTATTATTTTAACTTCACACATCTAAAACAATGGGTTCATTTGTTACTCCTACTGAAAATGTTCAGATGGTAAAAATATTGTAATAAAACCTGATAGAAAAAACTGATTTAAACTGTGAATGGTCTTCAGGATTATATGATGAATGTAAATAAAACTTTCCTTGGAAATATTCTGAGGAAAAAAAGTACTGCACAGATTTGCTCTAACAAAAACATACTTCCATCTGATAGCATCAGACAGACTCTAGTTATAATGCTGTGCCAAAAATCTACATATTATTCTTAATACAAACTTTACAAAGGAAAAGACAACAAATCCAGAGCCTTTTGGCTAGAGAAACAGTTACCAGCAAAAATGAAATATAAGGGCCGAAACACATTCTTTTATTTAGGTCTATTTGTTCAGCTTAATGTACACCATTTAGTTCAGTCTACCAATTCCCTCTCAGATTAAAAAAAAAAAAAAGAGTGGGGGCAGGGGGGATGAGAAGAGAGAAAAAAATCTTTTTAATGGCACTGTTTTATTCTAACCAGTTAGTTCAAACACTCCCAGCTCTAAAAGTCTCTTACCACTCACAGTTGATGGCTAAACTTGAGAGGAGTAATTGATCTTCTTCATCTATTTCTTCTCAGGTTTCAATTGGTACAAAAATGTGTATATACTTCTCAAATGCAATCAGAAGAATATAAAACAATGACAAATTTGATGGGTGACATCTTTTGCTTTTTTAAAAAAAGTTGAATCCAAACTCATAAGATTTAAAGAAGGAAAAGTAAGGTTGTCACTCTTTCTTAAAATTAAAGCCTGAGAAAACACACACACACAAATTAAGCCTTAAATCCTATGGGCATTCAGTTGCTTTTCCAAAACTGTCTGAACTCCTCTGTAGGTCCACAAACAAGACATTCATTGTGTGGATCTGTAAATTGTATGACGTCATTGAAACACAAGCACCAATTGGTATTATAAACAGTTTGTGTTTCCAAGGATACTAGGAACTTTAAATACCCTACATTTATACAAAGCCCAAGAGCACAACCTTCCTAACAATACAAGGAGCCTGCCCACTTTCTCTTTTTAGCCACTGTTTTCAGCAGAGAAAGGATACTGATTTTGCTCCTAATAATTCCTCCAAATAATATACTTGAAACATTCCTCAATCATTCAATTATTCATCTTTATATTCTTAATATAATGACACCAAAAAAAGAGGATTAAGAATTTAAATAGCCCTAGCAGGCCCCTAACAGACAGACTCTCAAAAGGCTAGCTAGGCTGGAGTCCTTTAAGAAAACTTCATGATATAGATTTTTTTTTGTAATGCAAGGCACATAAACACTTTTTTTTTTTTTTTTTGAGACAGTCTCACTCTGTCACCCAGGCTGGAGTACAGTGGTGCGATCTCAACTCACTGCAACCTCCACCTCCCAGGTTCAAGCAATTCTCCACCTCAGCCTCCCGAGTAGCAATTCTCCACCTCAGCCTCCCCAGGCGCCCACCATCACGCCCGGCTACTTTTTTTGTATTTTTAGTAGAGAAAGGGTTTCACCATATTGGCCTGGCTGGTCTTGAACTCCTGACCTCCTGATCCACCAGCCTCCCAAAATGCTGGGATTACAGGCATGAGTCACCGCACCCATCCAACACTTCTAATTAATCCTTACAGTTATGTTCCTCTGTGTTATGGAGTACTCTTTTAGTAACACAGAGCACTTGTGTGCATTTCCTGGAAAAGTTACTTTTCTTTACTTACTATTCACCTTGAACTCACATATAAAAATGCAGTATATAAACTTGTTTGTGTTAGCTGGAGTAACTACTGCAACATAAAAACACAGGTGGAATATGGGGTGATTACATTATTACTAAAAGTCAAAAAGGTAGTTTATGTCTTTATAAAGGTATATAAAAAAAAGATATGTAGAGCTAAGTTGTTATAAAACATCTGTAACTAAGCTCTTCTCTAATACCTATCCAGAGGTAGGCCTAAATATTTATATTATGCTAACATCAAATTTATTTGTTTTCCATGAGTTACAAACATGAGAGTTTGGACAATTTCACAGTTCTTATTTTCTACTTAGAAGATAAATATTTTAATCAAGTATTTCTCAAAATACAGATTGGAAACTGTCAAGGAAAAAAGGGAGAATTCACAGAGACTAAAATTAGAGAGTTCCAAAGAGCTGTTTAATAATGATGGCAGCAGCAAGGAGCTCGGAGCTGTATGAATAGAATGACCTCCACACCTTCTGGCTCCTCTCCTTACTGCATCTTGCATTCAGACTGTTATAACGCCAAGATTATAGAACAACAACAATTTCTATTCAGCATTCACAGTTCATCAATTTATAAAACACTGAATATCAGTCTGAGTACAATAACAAGAACAAACTGCCAAATTTGGGAACAAATCACTGATTTATGATAAGCTTACAACTGATGGGTGCGGAAGTAAGTGGGCATGTTGAAGAGCAGTCCTCTCCAACATGTTCAACGCACCATTAGCATCAGTCAGTAGGTTTCACAGAAGGAGAGGAGAAATTTGGGGGAATTAATCATGTCAGTTAATCCAGCAAGTCCTTTATAAAATACTCTTGATATTTTAGTGAAGTTAGTTATTTAGGATATAGAGTTTGACTTAGGGAAATAGAATAATGGGAAATATTTTACCTGTAAGTGAATTTGTTTTTTCTTATTTGGAAGACTTTTTAAAAACTTTGTATGAACGACTCACCTAATAGTCTTAATGAGAACTCTACAATTCTTAACAAAAGTCAAGACTGTAGGGAAAAATAAAACTAGAAACACACACTAGATAAAAGGTGCCAGACTTTCTTGAATCTTCCAGTTTGCTAAAATTATTATCATATATATATATTTTTGAGACAAGTCTCGCTCTGTCGCCCAGGCTGGAGGGCAGTGGCGTGATCTCGGCTCATTGCAACCTCCGCCTCCCGAGTTCAAGCAATTCTCTGTCTCAGCCTCCCGAGTGGCTGGGATTACAGGAGCCAGCCACCACGCCCGGCCAATTTTTTTGTATTTTTAGTAGAGACGGGGTTTCACCATCTTGGCCAGGCTGGTCTTGAACTCCTGACCTCGTGATCCACCCACCTCAGCCTCCCAAAGTGCTGAGATTACAGGCGTGAGCCACCGCGCCCGGCCTCAAATATATTTTTAAAAGAAAATTTACATCTGTTACGAAGGCAAAACAAACCTTACATTTCAAGTCATTTATAAGATCATTAGGTCTAAAATAAAAGATTATTTTTCAGTAATTCAAACTGTTAAGGTTGTTTATGGCTGTACTCTATACTCTGAAGTCTAAATACAATGATTAACAAAATAAACATCATTAGTGATATCAAAACATGCAGAGGGGAGTGACTCATCCCTGTAATCTCAGCACTTTGAGAGGCCAAGGAGGGAGGATGACTTGTGCCCAGTATTTCAAGACCAGCATGGGCAACAAAGTGAGATCCCATCTCAACAAAAAAACTCAAAATATTAGCTGGGCATGGGAGCACACACCTGTAGTCCCAGCTACTGGGGAGGCTAAGGCAGGCCTGGAGGCCAAGGCTACAGTGAGCTGTGTTCGTACCACTGCACTCCAGCCTGAGTGACAGAGAAAGACCTGGCCTCTAAAAACAAAACAAAACATGTAGTTTACTTAGGACAACGGACATCTTTTAATAACAGCTTTATGAAGATACAACTTACATAGCACATAATTTAGCCATTTAAAGTGTACAATTCAACAGTCTGTACTTTATTCACAGGTATGTGCAATCAACATAGATGATTTTAGAACATTCTTGTCACCTCAAAAAGAAGTTTCATTGCCCTTTACACATCTATCCACCCATCCCCCTTGGCCCTAAGAAACTACTAATCTGCTTCCTGTCTCTGTATTTCCCTAGTCTGGATATTTCATATGAATGGAATCATATAATATGTGTGGTCTTTCACTTAACATAATATAATGAAGATTCATTAGTGTTTAGAAAGTGTTAGTACTACATTCTTTTTAGGGTTGATTATTATTCTATTGTATAAATACACTACATTTTATTTATACATTCATCAGTTGATGAACATTTGGGTTGTTTCCACCTTTTGGCACTTATGAATAATGTGGCTATAAACATTCATGTATGAATTTTTAAGAGGACATACGTTTTCATTTCTCTTGGTTATATATCTTGGAGTGGAATTGCTGAGTCATTTAGTAATGCTATTTTAATTGTTTGAAGAACTGCCAGGCAGTCTTTCAAAGCAGCTACACGATTTTGTCAGCAATGTAGAAGGGTTAAAATTTCTCCATATACAAGTCAACACTTGTTATTATCTGACTTTTTGATTCTAGATATCCTAATAGAAAGATGTGGTATCTCACTGTTGTATTGATTTGTATTTCCCTAATGATTAATGATGCTGAGCATCTTTTCATGTGCTTACTGGCTATTTGTATATCATCTTTAAAGAACTATCTATTCAGATCTTTGCCTGTTTTTAAAATTGGCTTGTCTTTTTATTATTGAGATGTAACAGTTTTTATATGTTATGGATACAAGTCCCAAATTAGTTAATTAATTTGCAAATATTTTCTTCCATTCTGTGAGGATGTCCTTTCACTGTCGTTTTTTTGTTTTTGTTTTTTTTTTTGAGATGGAGTCTTGCTCTGTCACCCAGGGTAGAATGCAGTGGCGCGATCTTGGCTCACTGCAAACTCCACCTCCCGGGTTCAAGTGATTCTTCTGCCTCAGCCTCCCGAGTAGCTGGGACTCCAGGTGCGTGCCACCATGCCTGGCTAATTTTTAGTATTTTTAGAAGAGATAGGATTTCACCATTTAGCCAGGATCGTCTCCCATCTCCTGACCTCATGATCCGCCCACCTGGACCTCCCAAAGTGCTGGGATTACAGGTGTAGGCCACAGGGCCTGGCCTTCCTTTCACTGTCTTGATGGTATCGTTTTGTTTTAAATATTGACGAAGTCCAATTATTTATTGTTTCTTTTGTTCTTCATGCTTTTGATGTCACTTCTAGAAATACTTTGCCAATCCCAGGTCATGAAGATTTAGCTATATATCAATTCTTTCTTTTTCCTTTTTTGAGACAGGGTCTCACTCTGTTGCCCAGGCTGGAGTGCAGCGGCATGATCATGGCTCATTGCAGCCTCAACTCACGGGCTCAGGTGATTCTCCTACCTCAGCCTCCCGAGTACCTGGGACTACAAGCACACACCATCAAGCCTAATTTTTTGTATTTTTGGTAGAGGTGGGGTTTTGCCATGTTGCCCAGGTTGATCTTGAACTCCTGGGCTCAAGCACGTGGGAAGCCACCTGCCTTGGTTTCCCAAAGTACTGGGATTACAGGCATGAGCCAGCATGCCCAGCCTATATTAATTTTTATAAAGTTATTATACTCTTATGATGAGTGGTCTTGATAATCTCGTCAAAAATCAATTCGTTTTATGAGACACTTGATTTTATTTCTAGACTTAATTCTATGTACACACACACACATATCCCTGAGCCAGTACCACACTGTCTTGATTCTTGATTGATTACTACTACTTTGTATCAAGTTGTGACATTGAGAAGTGTTCTTTTTATCCCCTATGATTGTTGTGGCTATTCTGGGTGGCTTGCAATTCCATATATATTTTAGAATCAGTTTGTCAATATCCACAAAAAAGTCAGCTGGGATTCTGACAGGGATTGTATTGAATCTGTAGGCCATTTTGTGAGTATTGTTGCCATCTTAACAACACTAAGTCTTCTAATCAATGAACATGGGGTGCTTTTCCATTTATTTAAATCTTCTTTAATTTCTTTCAATAGTGTTTTGTGGTTTTCAAAGGTTTTGCACTTCTTTTATTAAATTCCTAAGTATATTATTCTTTTTGATGCTTTATGAATAAAATTGTCTTAAATTTTTGGATTATTCATTGCAAGTATATAAAATACCATTGGGCCAGGCGCAGTGGCTCACGCCTGTAATCCTAGCACTTTGGGAGGCTGAGGCAGGTGGATCACCTGAGGTCAGGAATTTGAGACCAGCCTGGGCAACATGGTGAAACCCCGTCTCTACTAAAATACAAAACATTAGCTGGGCATGGTGGCATGTGCCTCTAGTCCCAGCTACTCAGGGGGCTGAGTCAGGAGAATTGCTTGAACCCAGGAGGCGAAGGTTGCAATGAGCCGAGATCATGCCACAGCACTCCAGCCTGGGCGACAGAGCAAGACTGTCTCAAACAAAAATAAAAACATTGATTTTTCTATATATTGATTTTGTATCCCATAATCAAGGTGAAGTTGTATATTTACTGTATATTTTAGTGGATTTCTTAGGATATTACATACATGTGAATATATCACTTGCAAACAGAGATAGTTTTACTTTGGTTTGGTTTTCTTTACTGTTGGTTTACAATCTGGTTGCTTTTTATTTCTTTACGTTGCCTAATTGCCCTGGTTAGAATTTCCAAGAAGATATTGAACAGAAGTAGTGAGAGCAAACATCCTTATCTTCTTCACATTAGGAGGAAAGTATCTAATGTTTCCTCATTAAGTATGATATTAGCTGTGGATGTTTGTTGATGGCCTTTATCAGGCTAAGTTCCCATTTACTTGTTGAGTGTTTTTTATCATGAAAGGTGTTGAATCTCATTGAATGCTCTTTCTGTGTTTATTGGAAGAATCATGTTTTTTTCCTTTATTCTATTAATATGATATATTACCCTCATTAATTTTCTTATGTTCAAACAACCTAGCATTCCTGGGATACATCCCACATGGTCATAGTTTATAATACTTAGATGTTGCTGGATTCAATTTGCTAGTATTTTATTGAGGATGCCTCTCTATTTCTAATAAGAGGAGTCCTTTGTTGTTATTGTTTAGTCTGTTTTCTCTGATGTTAGTACAGGCACTTCAGCCTTCTTGTTGTTGCTCCTTGTATGATACATGTTTTTCCATCCTTTTACTTACAACCTATTTGCATTTCTTAAAGTGGGTCTCCTGTAGAAAACGTATAGTTGATTCTTATTTTTAATCCAGTCTCACGAGCGCTTTCTTTTGATTGGATTGTGTAATCCATTCACATTTCACGTTGTTATTGACATAACTGAATTTATATCTACTATTTTACCTTTTGTTTTCTATTTATCTCTTGTTTTTGTTGTTGTTCTTCTATTTTTCTTTTACTGCTTTCTTTTGCATGAAGTGAATATTTTCTAATACATTTAAATTAAGTTATTTTTCACTTTTTAAAAAAGTTATTGTTTCCTCGTTTCTCTAGGGCTTACCATACATATCTCACTAGAATCATCTTCAGATTTGTTCTAATTTAATTGCAGTGGGATATAGAAAGGTTACTCCCATACAGCTCTATTCTCTTTTTCCACTTTATTGTTTTACATATTACATGTATTAATATTATAAACTCAGTAATATTAATACATTGCTATAATTACTTTATAATCATTGCTTTAGTCCAATACAGCTTTATTCCCACCCATGTCTTTTGTGCGTAATTGGCAAATACACTACAATATATTACATTTCTATATGTTATGAGCCCAACAATAATATACGTATTATTTTATGCAATTGCTTTTTCAATTAGAAAAAGAAAGGAGAAAATAAGCATTTATACAATCTTTTAAAATTAGATAATTAGCTTTACTGGAGCTTTTTGTTTTTTTTTTCATTTAGATTTGAATTACTCTCTGGAGTTACTTGCTTTCAGCCTGAAGAACTTCCTTTAGTATTTCCTCTATGGCAAGTCTGCTGGTGACAATTTGTCTCAGTTTTTGTTTCTCTGGAAATATCTTTATATCATTCTGATTTTGCTTATATCGCAACAAAGATAGCTTTGTTAGAGATAAGATGTTTGGTTGACAGTTTTTTTGTTTTTTTGGATTTTTTTTCCAGAGTACTTTGAGTATGTTATCCTACTGTCTCCTGGCCTCCTTTTTTTTCCCCCACAGAGAAGATGTTAATCTCACTGGAGATTCCTTGTAAATAATGAGTGGTTTTTCTGTAGCCGATTTCAAGATTTTCTCCTTGTACTTGACTGACAGTATTTTTACTACTATGTGCCTATGTTTATCCTACTTGGAGTTCACTGAGCTTTCTGGCTGTGCAGCTTATTGTTTTTCAATAAATTGGGGGAGTTTTCTGCTACTGTTTCTTTGAATATTTTTCTGTTTCTTTCTCTTTCTCCTCTCCTTCTGTACTCCTGAGAAGAAAGCATTCCAACAAGGAGCTGAGGAAAGATGGAGCCTTGTGTTCTTGGCTTGGTTGCCAAGATTTGGTTGCAACAGTCTCAGTGAGCTCAGTAGTGGGAGGTCAGGAGCAGTTTCAAGTACTACAGACTCTTGCTTTTTCTTAGCATATTTTTGTAAGTTTTCTTGAACTTTTGTAGGTTTTTCTTCATTTATTGTATGCCTTTATGACTGTTTCCAAAGGCTTTAAAATAACTGTTTTCTTTATAAGTTTCAATAATTTCACTGAGAAACAGATCAGCAGATATCCTCAGACTGCAACACCAAAAGTTGATCTAATCCAGACATTAACTTTTAAAGACCCTGTGCATGTAATTACAGTTATGATACATGAAACATACAAAACACTATGAGTATATAATATGGGGAGACAATCTAGTTTTGGGGATCAGGGAACATTTCTCTAAGAAAGTGACATTTGAATTGAGCTCTGAAGGATAAATAGACATTACCTAGAAGAATAAATGATGGGGAAGAAGGAGCAGCAAAAGATCTCAAACAGAGACAACAGCATTTGACTTGAGGTGAAAAGGAACATGGCACATTCAGGGAACTGAAAGTAGGCCAGTCATTGGAGCAGAAATATGAGGGAGACGAATGGCTCCAAGTAAAGCTTGAGAAGCAGAGGCCAGAGTATGTTATAAATTTTAAGCCTAATTTCAAAAAGAATGGACAACCAATGGATAGTTTTGAACAGAAGAGTTACAGGATCAATTTGTCTCTTTGAAAGATCATTCTGCCTACAAGTCAGGCCTCTGAGCCCAAGCTAAGCCATCGTATCCCCTGTGACCTGCACGTATATGCCCAGATGGCCCGAAGCAAGTGAAGAATCACAAAAGAAGTGAAAATGGCTGGTCCTTGCCTTAACTGATGACATTACCTTGTGAAATTCCTTCCCCTGGCTCATCCTGGCTCAAAAAGGTCCCCCAATGAGCACCTTGTGAACCCCACCCATGCCCACCAGAGAACAACCCCTTTGAGTGTAATTTTCCTTTACCTACCCAAATCTTATAAAATGGCCCCACCCCATCTCCCTTCACTGACTCTCTTTTCGGACTCAGCCCGCCTGCACCCAGGTGAAATAAACAGCCTTGTTGCTCACACAAAGCCTATTTGGTGGTCTCTTCACACGGACATGAGTGAAATTTTGGTGCTGTGATTCAGATCAGGGGACCTCCCTTGGGAGATCAATCCGTTGTTCTCCTGCTCTTTGCTCTATGAGAAAGATCCACCTACGACCTCTGGTCCTCAGACCAACCAGCCCAAGGAACATCTCACCAATTGTAAATCCAGTAAGCGGTCTCTCTTTACTCTCTTCTTCAACCTCTCTCACTATCCTTCAACCTCTTTCTCCTTTCAATCTTGGCGCCACACTTCAATCTCTCCCTTCTCTTAATTTCAGTTCCTTTCCTTTTCTGGTAGAGACAAAAGAGATGCATTTTATCCATGAACCCAAAACTCCAGCACTGGTCACAGACTCGGGAAGACAGTCTTCCCTTGGTGTTTAATCGTGCAGGGATGCCTGCCTGATTATTCACTCATGTTTCAGAGGTGTCTGATCACATGGGGACGCCTGCCTTCGTCCTTCACCCTTAGTGGCAAGCACCGCTTTTCTGGGGGACAAGCATCCCCAACCCCTTCTCTCCGTGTCTCTACCCTCTCTTTCTTCTGGACTTGCCTCCTTCACTATAGGCAACCTTCCACCCTCCATTCCTCCTTCTTCCCCCTTAGCCTGTGTTCTCAAGAACTTAAAACCTCTTCAACTCACACCTGACCTAAAACCTAAATGCCTTATTTTCTTCTGCAATGCTGCTTGACCCCAATACAAACTCAACAGTGGTTCCAAACAGCCAGAAAACGGCACTTTCAATTTTTCCATCCTACAAGATCTAAATAATTCTTGGCGTAAAATGGGCAAACGGTCTGATGTGCCTGACGTCCAGGCATTCTTTTACACATTGGTCCCTCCCTAGTCTCTGTTCCCAATGCAACTTGTCCCAAATCTTCCTTCTTTCTCTCCCACCTACGACCTCTGGTCCTCAGACCAACCCCAAGCATTGCTGAGTCTTTCCTCTTTCCAATCTTCCTTTTCTACAGACCCATCTCACCTCTCCCCTCCTCCCCAGGCTGCTCATCGCCAGGCCGAGCTAGGTCTCAATTATTCCTCAGCCTCCGCTCCCCTACCCTGTAATCCTTTTATCACCTTCCCTCTTCACACCCGGTCGGGCTTACAGTTTCATTCCACGACTAGCCCTCCCCCACCTGCCCAGCAATTTCCTCTTAAAAAGGTGGCTGGAGCTAAAGGCATAGTCAAGGTTAATACTCCTTTTTCTTTATCCGACCTCTCCCAAATCAGTTAGTGTTTAGGCTCTTTTTCATCAAATATGAAAAACCCAGCCCAGTTCATGGCCCGTTTGGCAGCAATCCTGAGACTCTTTACAGCCCTAGACCCTGAAAGGTCAGATGCCTGTCTTATTCTCAATATGCATTTTATTTTATTACTCCATCTGCTCCCGACATTAAATAAAACTCCAAAAACTAAATTCTGGCCCTCAAACCCCACAACAGGACTTAATTAACCTTGACTTCAAGGTATACAATAATAAAGAAAAGTTATAATTAACTTGCCTCCACTGTGAGACAAAACCCTAGCCACATCTCCAGCACACAAGAACTCCAAACGCCTGAACCGCAGCTGTCAGGGGTTCCTCCAGGACCTTCTCCATCAGCATCTTGCTTCAAGTGCCAGAAATCTGGCCACTGGGCCAAGGAATGCCCGCAGCCCAGCATTCCTCCTAAGCTGTGTCCCATCTGTGTGGGACCCCACTGGAAATTAGACTGTCCAACTGGCCCAAGGCTCTGACTGACTCCTTCCCAGATCTTCTTGACTTAACGGCTGAAGACTGATGCTGCCCGATCGCCTCAGAAGCCTCCTGGACCATCACAGACGCTTTGGGTAACTCTTAACAGTGGAGAGTAAGTCCATCCCCTTCCAAATCAATACGGAGGCTACCAACTCCACATTACCTTCTTTTCAAAGGCATGTTTCCTTTGCCTCCATAACTGTTGTGGGTACTGACGGCCAAGTTTCAAAACCCCTTAAAACTCCCCCACTCTGGTGCCAACTTGGATAACATTCTTTTATGCACTCTTTTTTAGTTATCCCCACCTGCCCAGTTCCCTTATTAGGCCAAGACATTTTAACCAAATTATCTGCTTCCCTGACTATTCCTGGACTACAGCCACATCTCATTGCCGCCCTTCTTCCCAACCCGAAGCCTCCTGTGCATCTTCCTCTCGTATCCCCCCACCTTAACTCACAAATATGGAACACCTCTACTCCCTCCCTGGCAACCAATCATATGCCCATTACTATCCCCTTAAAACCTAATCACCCTTCCCCGGCTAAATGCTAATATCCCATCCCACAGCATGCTTTAAAAGGATTAAAGCCTGTTATCACTCGCCTGCTACAGCATGGCCTTTTAAAGCCTATAAACTCCCCTTACAATACCCCCATTTTACCTGTCCTAAAACCAGACTAGCCTTACAGATTAGTTCAGGATCTGTGCTTTACCAACCAAATTGTTTTGCCTATCCACCCCATGGTGCCAAACCCATATATATACTCTCCTCTCCTCAATACCTCCCTCCACAACCCATTACTCTGTTCTGGATCTCAAACATGCTTTCTTTACTATTCCTTTGCACCCTTCATCCCAGCCTCTCTTCGCTTTCACTTGGACTGACCCTGACATGCATCAGGTTCAGCAAATTACCTGGGCTGTACTGCCACAAGGCTTCACAAACAGCCCACATTACTTCAGTCAAGCCCAAATTTCTTCCTCATCTGTTACCTATCTCGACATAATTATCATGAAGACACACATGCTCTCCCTGCTGATCGTGTCCAGCTAATCTCCCAAATCCCAATCCCTTCTACAAAACAACAACTCCTTTCCTTCCTAGGCATGGTTAGTGCAGTCAGAATTCTTACACAAGAGCTGGGACTGCACCCTGTAGCCTTTCTTTCCAAACAACTTGACCTTAATGTTTTAGCCTAGCCCTCAAGTCTGCATGCAGTGGCTGCCGCTGCCTTAATACTTTTAGAGGCCCTCAAAATCACAAACTACGCTCAACTCACTCTGCGGTTCTCATAACTTCCAAAATCTATTTTCTTCCTCACATCTGACGCATATACTTTCTGCCCCCCTCCACTGCCTCTCAGCAAGCCAAACTCATTGCCTTAACTCGAGCTCTCACTCTTGCAAAAGGACTACGTGTCAATATTTATACTGACTCTAAATATGCCTTCCATATCCTGCACCACCATGCTGTTAAATGGGCTGAAAGAGATTTCCTCACTACACAAAGGTCCTCCATCATTAATGCCTCTTTAATAAAAACGCTTCTCAAAGTCGCTTTACTTCCAAAGGAAGCTGGAGTCATACACTGCAAGGGCCATCAAAAGGTGTCAGATCTCATTGCTCTAGGCAATGCTTATGCTGGTAAGGTGGCTAGACAAGCAGCTAACATTCCAACTTCTGTCTCTCATGGCAGTTTTCCTCCTTCACATTGGTCACTCCCACCTACTCCCCGCTGAAACTTCCACCTATCAATCTCTTCCCACACAAGGCAAATGGCTCTTAGACCAAGAAAAATATATCCTTCCAGCCTCACAGGCCCATTCTATTCTGTCATCATTTCATAACCTCTTCCATTCAGGTTACAGGCCGCTAGCCCATCGCTTAGAACTTCTCATTTCCTTTCCATCGTGGAAATCTGTCCTCAAGGAAATCACTTCTCAGTGTTCCATCTGCTATTCTACTACCCCTCAGGGACTGTTCAGGCCCCCTCCCTTTCCTACACATCAAGCTCAGGGATTTGCCCCTGCCCAGGACTGGCAAATTGACTTTACTCACCTGCCCTCAGTGAGAAAACTAAAATACCTCTTGGTCTGGGTAGACACTTTCACTGGATGGGTAGAGGCCTTTCCCACAGGGTCTGAGAAGGCCACCGCGGACATTTCTTCCCTTCTGTCAGACATAATTCCTCGGTTTGGCCTTCCCACCTCTATACAGTCCAATAACGGACCAGCCTTTATTAGTCAAATCATCCAAGCAGTTTTTCAGGCTCTTGGTATTCAGGTATTCAGTGAAATCTTTATATCCTTTACTATCCTTAATCTTCAGGAAAGGTAGAACGGACTAATGGTCTTTTAAACACACATCTCACCAAGCTCAGCCACCAACTTAAAAAGGACTGGACAATACTTTTACCACTTGCCCTTCTCAGAATTCAGGCCTGTCCTTGGAATGCTACAGGGTACAGCCCATTTGAGCTCCTGTATAGATGCTCCTTTTTATTAGGCCCAAGTCTCATTCCAGACACCAGACCAACTTGGACTGCACCCCAAAAAACTTGTCATCCCTACTATCTTCTGTCTAGTCATACTCCTATTCACTGTTCTCAACTACTCATAAATGCCCTGCTCTTGTTTACACTGCCGGTTTACACTGTTTCTCCAAGCCATCATAGCTGCTATCTCCTGGTGCTATCCCCAAACTGCTACTCTTAACTCCCTCTTAAAGTAAATAAATAATCTTTGCTGTCAGGGCCATGCTGAACCTCCTTGGGAACTCTCCAATTGGATGTCCTGGGTCCTCCCAATTCGTAGTCCTTTAATGCCTGTTTTTCTCCTTCTTTTATTCAGACCTTGTATCTTCCGTTTGGTTTCTCAATTCATCCAAAACTGTATCCAGGCCATCACCAATCAATCTATATGGCAAATGCTCCTTCTAACAACCCCACAATATCACCCCTTACCACAAAATCCTCCTTCAACTTGACCTCTCCCACTCTAGGTTCCCATGCCGCCCCTAATCCCACTCAAAGCAGCCCTGAGAAACATTGCCCATTATCTCTCCATGCCACCCCCCAAAAAATTTTTTTCACTGCCCCAACACTTCAATACTATTTTATGTTATTTTTCTTATTAATATAAGAAGGCAGGAATGTCAGGCCTCTGGGCCCAAGCTAAGCCATCATATCCCCTGTGACCTGCATGTATACGCCCAGATGGCCGGAAGCAAGTGAAGAATCACAAAAGAAGTGAAAATGGCCTGTTCCTGCCTTAACTGATGACATTACCTTGTGAAATTCCTTCTCCTGGCTCATCCTGGGTCAAAAAGCTCCCCCAATGAGCACCTTGTGACCCCCACCCCTGCCCACCAGAGAACAACCCCCTTTGACTGTAATTTTCCTTTACCTACCCAAATCTTATAAAACGGCCCCACCCCATCTCCCTTCACTGACTCTCTTTTCAGACTCAGCCCACCTGCACCCAGGTGAAATAGCCTTGTTGCTCACACAAAGCCTGTTTGGTGATCTCTTCACACTGACACGAGTGAAACTACATATAGGCAATTGACTCAAAAAAATCTCAAATATAGGGACACTTTTGCTTAGAAGCTGTAATAGGTTGAATTGTATGCCCCCCAAAAGTATGTTAAAGTTATGGCCCTTGGTATCATATTGTGACCCTATTTGAAAATATGGGTCATTGCAGACGTAATCAAGTTAAGGTAAAGTCATATTGGAGTACAATGAGTCTGAAATCTAATCACCGAAATCATTATAATAAAAGAAAAATTTGAAGTCACAGAAGAGACACACAAAGAAGGCAGCCATGTGACACCGGCGACAGAAATTAAGGTGATGAAGCTGAATGCCAAGAAACACCAAAGATTGTCAGCAACCACCAGAAACAAGGAGAGAGGCAGGGAACAGATTTTCCCTCAGAGTCTTCAGAAAGAACCAACCCTGCTGACACCTAGATTTTAAGCTTCTAGCCTTCTGAACTGAGAGAGAATAAATTTCTATTGCTTTAAGCTACCTCTTTGTGGTAATTTCTTACAGCAGTCCTAGAAAATGAATACAGAGGCTACTATGGTAACCCGGCAAGGTTTACTAGTTACTGGTAGATTGAGACCAATATAGTCGGGGGAGAGATAAACGAAGGTTGTAATAGAGAAATATTTAGGTGGCAAAAAGGATAAGAATTGCTGACGAACTGGATTTAGTGACAGGGAAAGCAAGGTGTTAAAGATGGTCATTTGATTTCTGGATTATCCAATCAGATGGTAGATTTTGATTTCAGGATTTTCTTGCATTAGACCCTTTTCTAACTATCATTATAAAGTTTTTCCCTTTAATTCATATCTAAAGATTCCTCCTTGAGCTTTACAGGCCAAAAACTGTATTCTGATCTTAATGATTTCATTTCTATTTCATTTCTCTTTAAAGAAAGAGTAGCATTTTAGGGATCTGCAACTGAAACAAAAAGATAAAGAACTAGACTGCCAATTCCAAAGCATCACACCATTAGCCTGAAAGTACTCTCTTCTTAAAAACAAAATAAATTTTTTATTTTCTAATCTCTATACAACTATAAACATCAAAAAACAAAATGTTAACATTTTACTTAAATATTGATGTTCATACTGCCATATTGCTGAGATAGATTACATCTCTTCCTATTCCAACATTTTCTTCCTAGTACAAGTGAATAGTGAGATTTCAGAGTGAGTATACTATCTGAATATTCATAATTTACCCCTGGATTTTTATTATTTCAATGTAAAATGCAAAATTAATAGGTTTAGAATATATTTTTCCATATAATTTTATTTTAAAATATTGAATTAAATTCGTCAGAATTAATTTTAAAATAAAACTCACTCAGGCTCAATCATAATCTCAAAGTGGATTATGAGAAAATTAGAACAAAAATTTCCTCCACCCCCAGATAAATTTTCAGTTTATAAAATTTTTCAAGCACTTTATTCTCTTAAATAACATAATTTTTCAATGTTTTTGGACCCCAACCAGAAATGAATTTGGCAAATCTGAAACCTTTATGTGTATGTCTTTTCTGATCTGACCATCTGACACTTAGAGCCTTATATATAAACATTTAGTTAACTGTAGCTAATTTAAAATAGTTAAAATTTATATAACATTCTATTTCAAGCACTGACTATATTTGCAACCATCTTTACGAGGCTAATTCATTAATGGGGATGAAAGAATAAAGTAAATAGTTATGTTTTTACTTTCCCTACTAGACTGACAAGCATCTGAAGAAAAAGACTCTTTTACTTTTTTAATGTGCCATGCACATAGCAGCCACTTGATCAATAATTATTGAACTGAATTAACATACAATTCTACTGTGGCAGAAGGACAGGCTACATGATCTTTCAAGGTTCTAGCCCATGTTTTATCACTGTAATTAATCAACCATTCCCTGTCCCTACTTTCATCCTTTTTCTTTCCTTTAAAAAGTACCAAAGCTCATTTCAATTAAAACTATGTAGATAAATGAGGAATTTTTTTTTTTTTTTTTTTTCTTGAGACGGAGTCTCGCTCTGTCGCCCAGGCTGGAGTGCAGTGGTGCAATCTTGGCTCACTGCAAGCTCCGCCTCCCGGGTTCACGCCATTCTCCTGCCTCAGCCTCTCCGAGTAGCTGGGACTACAGGCGCCCGCCACCATGCCCGGCTAATTTTTTGTATTTTTAATAGAGACGGGGTTTCACCGTGGTCTCGATCTCCTGAACTCGTGATCCGCCCGCCTCGGCCTCCCAAAGTGCTGGGATTACAAGCGTGAGCCACTGCGCCCGGCCGGATAAATGAGGAATTATGTTCAGTCATTAACTATAATTTACACATACTGATTTTTACAAATAGTTTTAGTATACTGTGGCAGCAAGTATCTACATTTTTTAAGTGATGAGGAAATCACAAAAGGGAGTGTTCTAACGGAAGCATCAACACTCTCACATTGCACATATACAGTAATTTTGGATTGCTAGTTAAGCAGATTTTTAAAGACTGTACGAGCAAGTTATTGTCAATGGAGAGAAGAACAAAGTTATAAGCTTACATAATACCTTTCTCCCACAGATGTAAAGCATTTTCCATCATTTTCTTTACCATCTCCCATGACGTAGGCAGATGGCAAGATTCTCCTAGCTTTAGATGGCTAGATTTAGACACGAAAAGGTTAACCAGTTTCCCAAAGAGTCCAAGTGAGTCAGGAACAAAACAGAAATAGAACCCTGAACTCCTGATTCTTAGTTTCCTACAAAAACTATCAGACCTCACTTCACTCTCGCTTTCTCTGATCTTAGAATTTTACAAAATAGTAACAAAAGTTATTAACAGCAGCAGCAAACATGACACTTACTAAATGCTAGCTAGCCCTTGACTGTACTAAGAGCTTTACATCCTCATGTAAGCCTCACAGTACCCCTGTGACTTTATTTTACTCATCTGTAAAATAAGTACATTTGATTCGAAGACTTTATGGTCTTTCAATTTCAAAATAACGTGACTAAGCAAATACAGTGTAAGGACACACACACACATATATATATATAGTAAGGTGTTTGCTTATAAGTGTTCACTGCAGTCCCCATAGTTGTAAACTTTTATAAAGAAATAAGGTTTTCTGGATCTGGCAAGATGACCTAATAGGAACAGCTCTGGTCTGCAGCTCCCAGCGAGACCAACGCAGAAGGCAGGTGATTTCTGCATTTCCAACTGAGCGGCGCCTGGAACCCCAGCAAGACAGCACTGTTCACTCTCCAGGAAAGGCAGCTAAAGCCAGGGAGCCAAGTGGTCTTGACCAGCAAGTCCCACTCCCAAACAGCTCAGCAAGCTAAGAACCACTGGCTTGAAATTCTTGCTGCCAGGACAGCAGTCTGAAGTCGACCTGGGATGATCAAGCTTGGTGGGGTTGGGGCGCCTGCCATTGCTGAGGCTTGAGTAGGCGGTTTTCCCGACAGCACTGAGAAGGCCTGGAAGTTTGGACTGGGCAGAACTCAACACAGCACAGCAATGCGGCTGTGGCCTGACTGCCTCTCTAGATTCCTCTTCACTGGGCAGGGCATCTCTGAAAGAAAGGCAGCGGCCCCAGTAAGAGGCTTATTGATAAAACTCCCATCTCCCTGGGACAGAGCACCTGAGGAAAGGGGCGGCTGTGGGTGCAGCTTCAGCAGACATAAATGCTCCAGCCTACTGGCTCTGCAGACAACAAGGGGATCCTGACAAACAGCGCTCTTCCAGTACAATACTCGAGCTCTGCTAAGGGACAGACTGCCTCTTCAAGTGAGTCCCTGACTGCCAAGCCTCCTGACTGACAGAGACCTCACAACAGGGGTTGACAGACTCCTCATACGGGAGAGCCCTGGCATCAGGCTGGTGCCCCTCTGGGACGAAGCTTCCAGAGGAAGGAACAGGTGGCAATTTTTGATGTTCTGCAGCTTCAGCTGGTGATAGCCAGGCAAACAGGGTCTGGAGTGGACCTCCAGCAAACTGGAGCAGATCTGCAGAAGAGAAGCCTGACTGTCAGAAGAAACACTAACAAACAGGAAGCAATATCAAAATCAACAAAAAGGACCCCACACAGAAAACCCATCCAAAGGTCACTGGACTCAAAGATCAAAGGTAGATAAATCCACGAAAATGAGGAAAAACCAGAGCAAAAATGCTGAAAATTCCAAAAACCAGAATGCCTCTTCTCCAAATGATCACAACTCCTCTCCAGCAAGGGCACAAAACTGGATAGAGAATGAGTTTGACGAACTGACAGGAGTAGGCTTCAGAAGGTGGATAATAACAAACTCCTCTGAGCTAAAGGAGCATGTTCTAATCCAATGTAAGGCAGCTAAGAACCTTGACAAAAGGTTACAGGAACTGCTAACTAGAATAACCAGTTTAGAGAAGAACATAAATGACCTGGTAGAGATGAAAAACACAGCACGAGAACTTCGTGAAGCATACACAAGTATCTATAGCTGAATCGATCAAGCAGAAGAAAGGATATCAGAGATTGAAGACCAACTTAATGAAATAAGACGTGAAGACAAGATTAGAGAAAAAAGAATGAAAAGGAACGAACAAAGCCTCCAAGAAATATGGGACGATGTGAAAAGACCAAACCTATGCTTGATTGGGGTCCCTGAAAGTAACAAAGAGAATGGAACCAAGTTGGAAAACACACTTTAGGATATTATCCAGGAGAACTTACCCAACCTAGGAAGACAGGCTAACATTCAAATTCAGGAAATACAGAGAACACCACAAAGATACTCCTTGAGGAGAGAAACCCAAAGACACATAATCATCAGATTCTCCAAAGTTGAAATGAAGGCAAAAATGTTAAGGGCAGCCAGAGAGAAAGGTCAGGTTACCTACAAAGGGAAGCCCATCAGACTAACAGCAGATCTCTTGGCAGAAACCCTACAAGCCAGAAGAGAGTGGGGCCAATATTCAACATTCTTAAAGAAAAGAATTTTCAACCCAGAATTTCATATCCAGCTAAACTAAGCTTCATAAGTGAAGAAGAAATAAAATCCTTTACAGACAAGCAAATGCTGAGAAATTTTGTCACCAGGAGGCCTTATAAGAGCTCCTGAAGGAAGCACTAAATATGGAAAGTAAAAACTGGTACCAATCACTGCAAAAACATAACAAAATATAAAGAACAGCATTATAAAGAAACTGCATCAACTAATGTGCAAAATAACCAGCTAGCATCATGATGACAGGATCAAATTCACACACTAACGATATTAACCTTAAATGTAATGGGCTAAATGTCTCAATTAAAAGACACAAACCAGTAAACTAGATAAAGGGTCAAGACCCATCGATATGTCGTATTCAGGAGACCCATCTCACATGCAAAGACACACATGGGCTCAAAATAAAGGGATGGAGGAATATTTACCAAGCAAATGGAAAGCAAAAAAAGCAGGGTTGCAATCCTAGTCCCTGATAAAACAGACTTTAAACCAACAAAGATCAAAAAAGACAAAGAAGGGCATTACATAATGGTAAAGGGATCAATGCAACAAGAAGAGCTAACTATCTTAAATATATATGCATGCAATACAGGAGCAACCAGATTCATAAAGCAAGTTTTCAGAGATCTACAAAGAGACTTAGACTCCCACACAATAATAGTGGGAGATTTTAACACCCCACTGTCAATATTAAGCAGATCAATGAGACAGAAAATTGACAAGGATATTCAGGATTTGAACTCGGCTCTGGACCAAGTGGACCTAATAGACATCTACAGAACTCTCCACCCCAACTCAACAGAATATACATTCTTCTCAGCACTATACAGCACTTATTCTAAAACTGACCACATAATTGGAAGTAAAACACTTCTCAGCAAATGCAAAAGAATGGAAATCATAACAAACAGCCTCTCAGACCACAATGCAATCAAATTAGAACTCAGGATTAAGAAACTCACTCAAAACCACACAACTACATGGAAACTGAACAACCTGCTCCTGCATGACTACTGGGTAAATAACGAAATTAAGGTAGAAATAATGAAGTTCTTTGAAACCAATGAGAATAAAGACACAACATACCAGAATCTCTGGGATACAGCTAAGGCAGTGTTTAGAGGGAAATTTATAGTACTAAATGCCCATATCAGAAAGTGGGAAAGATCTAAAATCAACACCCTAACATCACAATTAAAAGAACTAGAGGAGCAAGAGGAAACAAATTCAAAAGCTAGCAGAAGGCAATAAATAACTAAGATCAGTGCAGAACTGAAGGAGATAGAGACACGAAAAACTCTTCAAAAAAATCAATGAATCCAGGAGCTGGTTTTCTGAAAAGATTAACAAAATAGATAGACCACTAGATAGACTAATAATAAAAGAGAGAAGAATCAAATAGACACAATAAAAAATCATAAAGAGGATATCATCACTGATCCCACAGAAATATAAACTACCATCAGAGAATACTATAAACACCTGTACGCAAATAAACTGGAAATTCTAGAAGAAATGGATAAATTCCTAGACACATAAACCCTGCCAAGACTAAACCAGGAAGAAGTCAAATCCCTGAATAGACCAATAACAAGTTCTGAAACTGAGGCAGTAATTAATAGCTTACCAATGACAAAAAGCCCAGGACCAGATGGATCCACAGCCAAATTCTACCAGAGGTACAAAGAGGAGCTGGTACAATTCTTTCTGAAACTATTCCAAACAACAGAAAAAGAGGGACTTCTCCCTAACTCATTTTATGAGGCCAGCATCAACCTGATTCCAAAACCTGGCCAAGACATTAAAAAAAAAGAAAATTTCAGGCCAAAATCCCTGATGAACATTGATGCGATAATCCTCAATAAAATACTGGCGAACTGATTCAGCAGCACATCAAAAAGCTTATCCACCACGATCAAGGCAGCTTCATCCCTGGGATGCGAGGCTGGTTCAACATATGCAAATCAATAAATGTAATTCATCACATAAACAGAACCAATGACAAAAACCACGATTATCTCAATAGATGCAGAAAAAGCTTTTGATAAAATTCGAAACCCGTTCATACTAAAAACTCTCAATAAACTAGGTATTGATAGAACATAACTCAAAATAATAAGAGCTATTTATGACAAACCCACAGCCAATATCTTACTGAATGGGCAAAAACTGGAAGCATTCCTTTCGAAACCAGCACAAGACAAGGATGCCCTCTCTCACCACTCCTATTCAACACAGTGTTGGAATTCTGGCCAGAGCAATCAGGCAAGAGAAAGAAATAAAGGGTATTCAAATAGGAAGACAGGAAGTCAAATTGTCTCTGTTTACAGATGACGTGATTGTATATTTAGAAAATCCCATCGTCTCAGCCCCAAAACTCCTTAAGCTGATAAACAACTTCACCAAATTCTCAGGATACAAAATCAATGTGCAAAAATCAAAAGTATTCCTATACACCAATAACAGACAAGCAGAGAGCTAAATCCTGAATGAACTCCTATTCACAACTGCTACAAAGAAAGTAAAATACCTAAGAATACAACTTACAAGGGATGTGAAGGACCTCTTCAAGGAGAACTACGAACCATTGCTCAAGGAAATAAGGGAGGACAAAAACAAATGGAAAAAAATTCCATGCTCATGGATAGGAAGAATCAATATCGTGAAAATGACCATACTGCCCAAAGTAATTTATAAATTCAATGCTATTCCTATCAAGTTACTACTGACTTTCTTCACAGAACTAGAAAAAATGACTTTAAATTTCATATGGAACCAAACAAGAGCCTGTATAGCCAAGACAATCCTAAGCAAAAAGAACAAAGCTGGAGGCATCATGCTACCTGACTTCAAACTATACTACAAGGCTACAGTAACCAAAACAGCATGATACTGGTACCAAAACAGATACATAGTCCAATGCAACAGAACAGAGGCGTCAGAAATAACACCACACATCTACAACCATCTGATCTTTGACAAACCTGACCAAAAAAAGCAATGGGGAAAGGATTCTGTATTTAACAAATGGTGCTGGGAAAACTGGCTAGCCATATGCAGAAAACAGAAACTGGACCCCTTCCTTGCACCTCACACAAAAATTAACTCAAGATGGATTAAATAATTAAATGTAAAACCTAAAACCATAAAAACCCTGGAAGAAAACCTAGGCAACACCATTCAGGACATAGGCATGGGCAAAGACTTCATGACTAAAACACCAAAAGCAATTGCAACAAAAGCCAAAATTGACAAATGGGATCTAATTAAACTAAAGAGCTTCTACTCAGCAAAAGAAACTATCATCAGAGTGAACAGGCAACCTACAGAATGGGAGAAAATTTTTGTAATCTACCCATCTGACAAAGAACTAATATCCAGAATCTACAAGGAACTTAAACAAATTTACAAGAAAAAAATAACCCCATCAAAAAGTGGGTGAAGGATACGAACAGATACTTCTCAAAAGAAGACATTTATGCAGCTGACAAACATGAAAAAAAGCTCATCATCACCGGTCATTAGAGAAATGCAAATCACAACCACAATGAAATACCATCTCATGCCAGTTAGAATGGTGATCATTAAAAAGTCTGGAAACAACAGATGCTGGTGAGGATGTGGAGAAATAGGAACGCTTTTACATTGTTGGTGGCAGTGTAAATTAGTTCAGTGGACGACAGTATGGCGATTCCTCAAGGATCTAGAACCAGAAATACCATTTGAACTGGCAATCCCATTACCGGGTATATACCCAAAGGATTATAAATCATTCTACTATAAAGACATATGCACATATATGTTTATTGCAGCACTATTTACAATAGCAAAAACTTGGAACCAACCCAAATGCCCACCAATGATAGACTGGATAAAGAAAACGTGGCACATATACACCATGGAATACTAAGCAGCCATAAAAAACAATGAATTCATGTCCTTTGGAGGGACATGGATGAAGCTGGAAACCATCATCCTCAGCAAACTAACACGGCAACAGAAAACCAAACACTGCATGTTCTCACTCATAAGTGGGAGTTGAACAATGCGAACACATGGACATAGGGAGGGGATCATCACACACCGGGGCCTGTTGGGGGATAAGGGGAAGGAGAGCATTAGGACAAATATCTAATGCATGTGGGGCTTAAAACCTAGATGACAGGTTGATAGGTGCATCAAACCACCATGGCACGTGTATACCTGTGTAACAAACCTGCACGTTAAGCACATATATCCCAGAACTTAATGTACAACAAAAATAAAACAAAATTTTAAAAAAGAAATGGGCCGGGCACGGTGGCTCACGCCTGTAATCCCAGCACTTTGGGAGGCCGAGGCGGGTGGATTACGAGGTCAGGAGTTCGAGACCAGCCTGACCAATATGGTAAAACCCCATCTCTACTAAAAATACAAAAATTAGCTGGGCATGGTGGCACGCATCTGTAGTTCCAGGTACTTGGGAAGCTGAGGTAGGAGAATCACTTGAACCCGCGAGGCAGAGGTTGCAGTGAGCCAAGATCGCACCACTGCAGTCCAGCCTGGGTGACAGAGCGAGACTCCTTCTCAAAAAAAAAAAAAAAAAGAAATAAAAGTTTACCAAGTACAAAAATATTCCTTAGTGAACTGACCCCTTATACAACCTAATCCCCACTTGAATACTACCCATCCTTGTACATTTTTGATCATTGTTGAATACTGTATAAGTGCAAACTGACTGAAGGGTTAAATTGCTAATCTTGCAAAAAGATAAAATTTCACAGAGCCAATGAAAGTAATGTTGGAAAAGTGCTCAGATTCCATGTAAAAAGCACTAATAAGTGAGGAATAGAAGAGTTATACCATTTAACAACTGCAGATATTTGACATGGATGATGACAAGCTAGGTACTCTAAATGAAAATGACATGAATAACAAAAGATTAAGAAAAAGTCTTGGGCCAGACAAGATGGTGTAGACTCGTTTCTCCCAACTGCTCCTCACTAAATATGACAAAATTTTGAAATAATACAAAATACAGTCATAGAAGAACTCTGCAAAAAGAAAAATGGCTGATTTGTTAGGGGCCCTAGGACAAGGAGGACCAAAATAGTGGCAGGACATCTGAGGACCCTGCCTCCCAATCCATTAAAAGAAGGCAACCCAGGCCTGACCTCAAACCTAGGAACAGAAATAGCCTACCTGGAGCTATTTATTTTGTTGTTGTCACTTTTTTTTGACAACAACAACAAGCCTAGCATCACTAGCAAGGGGTAATGATGGGGAGGCCAACAGACAATAAGCAGCCAGGGAAAGCATTCTTCTTCCCCTCTAGATCTGGGATTCCCCTTCCCCAGTGAGAGATTCAGGTAGCTAGGTGGATACCAGAAAGGGGGATGCACCACAATCAGGGCTCAGGCTGGGAAGTGTTCCTCATTTTCACAGGCTGGGAGGTCCTGCCAAAACCCGAGAAGCCTCATTTTCCCCAATGGGCCAGAGATTCCCTTCTGCCTCCTAGAGGCACCAGATGGCCTATCCTGGGGAAGCTCATTCCCTGCTTTGGACAGCACCAGCAGGAATCGGTAGGAACTCCAGCTAAACTAAGCAGACAAAAATAGTACTGCAAAATCTCTGAAAATTAAATTGTCACTGGAATCACAGCTCACTACTACAGGCTTGGAGCTGCTTGCTAAACTTGAGTAGGGCAACTTCCTGCTAAAATAAAAGATTTAAATAAAAGCCAGAGTTCCCTAGCATAATAACCAAAATGTTCAAGATTCAATAAATTTTTAAAAAATCAACACACCAAGAACCATGAAAATCTCAACTTGAATGAAAAAAGACAATCAACTGAGAAAAATCAGACATTAAAATTATCTGAGAAGTTTAAAATGGATGTCATAAAATGCTTCACAATCAATTAGAAATTATCTGGAAACAAATTAAGAAAAAAGAAAACCTTATAAAAGAAACAGAAGTTATAGAGCTACTCAGGAGGCTGAGGTGTGAGGATCGCTTGAGCCGGGAAGGTCAAGGCTGCAGTGAGCTTTGATGGCACCACTCACTCCAGCCTGGGTGGCAGAGTAAGGTCCTGTCTCAAACATAAATAAATAAGATCCAACATCTGTATTACCAGAGATCTAGGAGAGAAGAAAGTAGAGCTAAACGAGTATTCAAAGAAATAATGGTGAAAACCTCCCAAATTTGGCAAAAGACTAAACCTACAGATTCAAGAACATAAGTGGGCTAGGCACGGTGGCTCACACTTGTAATCCCATCACAGCACTGTAAGAAGCCGAGGGTGGAGGACTGCTTGAGCCCAGGAGTGGGGAGAGAGAGAGATGAGAGAGAGATGAAAGAGAGAGAGAGAGAGAGAATGCATTATAAAAATTGTCATTAGCAGACCTATGCATAAAGAATGGCTAAAGGGAGTTCTTCAAAGAGAAAAGATATGTTAAAAGATATGCTAAAATCTTAGAGTATCAGGAAGGAAGCAGAAATATGGGAACATGTAAGTATCCTCATGAGTTTTATAAACCATATATATTGATTAAAGCAATAATTAGAACACCATCCAATATTCAAGACAATGATACTTAAAAGTGGGGAGGGCAGAAGTTGTAAATGGAGACTTTACTACCTGTCATTTACTCAAAGTAGTAAAATGTTGATAACAATAAACTGTGATGTCACATATGAATACTGTAATACCTATAGCAACCACTAAGAAAACTATCCAAAGAGATACACTCAAAAATACTATAAATAAATCAAGAAACAAACCTGAGGGTGAAATAAAGCAGTTCTCCATCCTTGTGCTCTGACCAGTGCTCCCTGCATGAGCGAAAAATTGAATTGAAGAGAGAGCTAGAGGTAAACATCACCATAGCAAGAGAAGACAGAGCATTTGGATTGAAAAAGCTTTCCAGACTAAGCAACAGCCATAGCCTCTACATACACTTCTTTGCATGCATATGTGTATGTGTTCGTGGAAGGGGGAGAATTAATCTGTACTATTATTTCCTGCATTTAATAGCCAAATGAAGAGTAAGTTTGTCCAAGATAATACACTGATAAGTTGGTATGTCATCTGCACACCTTTGCACACCTTTCTGAGTGCAATACTTTGGTCATCCATTTCTGAGAGAAGAAGGTGAAGTATTATGTAAATGTTATTTAATCCTGATGCTCATGATCAAGGCTCAATGTATTCTAGTTAAATTAAAGATGGATAGAGATATTGGATTAGTGGAGGATTCAAGTTTGATTCTCAGACTGACTCTCCATTTCCAAATCCACAACTGCCTTAAAGGATGAGAAAAGAGCTTACCCATGGAAATTTAATATGTATCCCTAAAGTATTTCTCCTCACACATAAAGTGAACTTATTACTTTCTCCACAATATACTGTCAACACATGTGAAAGGGACTGAAAATTGCAAAGAACCAAAAGAAATATATAGTACTTTTGTAGCTTATTTCCTTACACAGCTTGGAGATCTTTCCATATCTGTACATAAACAGCTCTTCATTCTTTCATTCTTTCATACAGTGACTCAACATTCTGTGTACTTATCCAAGCATATGAATCACATCAATAATACTCATTTAGGGTATATAAGTTCTAATTATATAGCACACCAGAAAGAAGCATAAATGTCATAACCTAAATATTCAAGTGTATTCATAAATTCATCCTATTTTAAAATTTTATTTATAAATCATTTTCCTCAAAATTCCACCTCATACTTTATATTCTAAACTCTTATTTAAAAACCATACTGGTCAATTAGAACAATGTGACAGTAGGATACACCAGAGGGTTTATGTTTCTAATCAATAAAAAAGTCATGAATAAAAATATAAATATGTATAAATAAAATAATTAGAAATAAAAAGGAACCTTAAAAACTAACAAAGTCTTCTAATAATTTTCCTAAAAAACATTGTAATAAAATAATTCTCCAGACAAAGTAAAATGTGAAGGATATTGATTTGCAGTCACACAATTTTGTTCAGGGGAAAATACCCCAAAAAGTTGTTAATAATTAGCTTAATAACTTTATTTTAATAACTAGTATATAGTTACAATTATAATGTAAATTTTGTTTAAAAAACTAAAAAGTTTATTTTCATAAATTTGCATTTAAGATAAATTCCCAATATCCTCTCCAGCAACACATGTATACATTATTTACTATGAAATTTTGACACTTGCTTTAAATAATTTAAAGTGGTCTTTTTTCAATGCCATTTGCTTTTGGATAAAACATCCCTTTATATTCTTGTATTTAAAATAAAGTCTAAGGCTAAGAAAAAAAAAACTGGATAAAAATAAGAAAATGGACCTATTGTGTTTAAATGAATGTTCTTTATTGGTAAAGAAATACAATAAACACTAACATGTGAAGTGATAGGGTTTACAAGAAAGTATTAAGTTCCTTTTGGCTAAACAAAATGATACATCCAGAATTCTATGAACAGGAAAGCATTATTCAAAGAAATACTGTCTACATCTAGGGACTAATAGCAATATCTGAGGTATCACTAACAGTCCAGTAAATTGAAATAACAGGCTAGAGAGGATTAATAAGCCAGCAACTCCATAATTTCCACTAGCAACTGACCTTGTTCACTGTGGACAACATATGTTCATAAAACATTGTGCTTGAAAAGCAATGCCCTAATGTTACATCACAGAACAAAAAGCAATTACAAAAGTTTATATTAAAGACAAAATAATCAAGCATAAAAATCTGTGTAAAGGCAAATATTTTATGTTTTATTATAGGCTAAGGGATAGCAAGGCACCAAAATGTTAAAAAAACTTATAAAATAAAAATTTTAAATAAAAATACCATTCATCTGTTTTTAATAAGCTAGGAAAATACCTTTATTACCTTATTTTAGGGGCAGAACACCTCCATCCAGCTCAAGGACCAGCCATATTACAAAAGGGCTCATTTTTAAGAACCGTGGTTTAGGATGCCATCAAGAGGATAGAGGTAAATAAAACTTAAATACTAGAGTATCAGTGCCTAATGTGTCCACATATTAGAATCACCACACAATCTTAAACATATTCTTTACTGTTAGATTCTGGCATGTACTACTGTGATATGGATGGTATCCATGAGGTAGTCTCCTCAAAAGTCCCTTGGATAGAGAGTAATGTCTAACCACTTTGAATTAAAAATGTTTATTATAAGTTGCTTAAAATACCACACTACTACTTGGAAACAGTAATCATGCCTTTCTCAAAGAAAGATTTATTAAAGAATAGAATCACTAAGTACCAGTGACAACTATCATTATTTTACATATATTGTGAGTGATTTATTGCATATTATTCTGCCAGTTGTATAACATCTTCACTAGTATTTACAATATATCTACAGTATGTAAACCATTGCACTAAACATATAACAGGCATGGACTCTGACTTTTCTTTTAAAAAAGCTTGGATCTGGGAAGAAAACCCACAAATGCTGACAGTAACTCTTATGTTCTAACCACCAGATACCACTTTACTTCAGAACAACAAACCACACACATAGCTTTCAAAATACTCTTTAGTTTGACCAAGGTTATGGTTATATATTATGCTAAATTATATGAATCAATATCCCTTAAGCTTCAAACTATTTTGACATTTTGGTGACAAAATCTAAAAACATAGATAGAATAGGGTTTCTACTTTGTAAAGGTGAATAAGTAATCATCCTTAAATCCAGAAATCAGGGGCAAAATTTTTTTAAGACATTTCAATGAAAATTCCACATGAGAATGACAGGAAAAATACCTGTGGTTAACTGACTCAAGCTCAGCCACTAAGAACCTGTGTACTCATAAGGATACGGTTTCATAATCGTAGATCCAGCGTCATTACTCATCTTACTCTTCTCTTTGCTTCCTCACAAAGACAAACTGGCCTTGAGTGTGAGAAACCAACTAATAACTTGCCTGAGGCAGATAAAAATATGACAATCATCCTGGAAATGCAGACAAATTGTACTGTTCATTGTAATCAAGCGACCAGTTGAAAACTGTAGATCACATTGAGCTATTTATATTTTGAGCAGAGGTTGGGAAATTACTAACTACAGAAGGTATTTGACTAAGACTAAAATTTTATTTACATATATAGACATAGTGATTGCTAATAGGTACTTGATGTGATCAAAGTGTGTGTGTGTGTATATATACACACATATACACAGAAATATACTGAATGAATACATGGATATAAAACAACAATAAAGTAGCAGCACCATTACATGTTCAGATAACAAATGGAAAATTTAATGTGACTTAAGGTCACAAAACACCAAATCATTATTCTGGAGGCAGAATACACTGTTTGCAAAATACAAGGGCAAATACCCAGGCGAAATGAAAACATATGCTCATGTAAAAATTTGTTCATGAATGTTCATAGTAGCATAATTCATAATAGCACAAACGTGGAAACAACCCAAATGTCAACCAAATGATGAACGTATAAATAAAATACAGTATATCCATACAATAGAAAGTCAGTGATAAAAAGAAAGTACTGCTGCTACAACATGGAGGAGCCATGAAACCATTATGCAAAGTAAAAGAAGCTAGACACAAAATGTCACATATTGTACAATTCCATTTATATAGCATCTATAAGCAAATCTATAGAGACAGTATATTACTGGTTGCCTAGGTCTGACGGATGGGACCTTTAAGGGTAAACAGGAATTGCCTGCTAATAGGTAATTGGTGTGATGAAAATGTTCTAAAACTGTGGTGTGCTAGTACAGCTTTGTAAAAATACTAAAAATAAACTGTACAAAAGAATATTATGATTCCACTTATATGAGGTACTTGGGAGTCAAATTCATAGAGACAGAAAGTAGAATGGTGGTTACCAGGGCCTAGGGTGAGGCAAGAATGGGGAGTTAGTGTTTAATGGGTACAGAGTTTCGGTATGGGAAGATAAAATAACCTGGAGATGGATGATGGCGATGGTTGAACAACAATGTGAAGCTACTTATAACCACTGAACTGTACACTTAAAAATGGTTAAAGTGGTAAATTTTTTGGTATGTGCATGCTATCACAATAAAAAAGTAATTGAATTGTGTGTATTAAGTAGATGAACTGTATGTTAAATTATATCTCAAAAAAGCTGTTAAATAAAAATAAATAAGGTGTGTATGCATGTATACGTAAAAGTAAGAATATTAAAGTTACCACCACATTGGTAAACTCCAAGTCTATACTTGCAAACCAGTGGCTCTGCTAACAGACACTGGTTAGACCGGAATAAGATGTCCAGATGTGTTGAGGCTAGGATGCTAGTCTCAACATTCTCATTACTCTCCCACTATATCCCTAGCCTGTGTGACTTCACCCACTCCTGTAAACCTCTCAAACATCATGTGTTCAAAGTGGGCCCCCAAATGGAGGAGCATAGAATCATAAGAGACCTGGGACCCACAACTTACTAGCTGTTTAGTCTTGGAGAAGTAACTGTAACTTTCTGAGGCTCTAATTCCTTACTTTTAAAATGAGAGTAACACTACCTCACAGGATTATTTGGAGGATTAAACCAGATAAAATGCATTTAAAGTACTCAGGGAGGCTGGGCGTGGTGGCTCACATCTGTAATTCCAGCATTTTCGGAGGCTGAGGCAGGTGGATCACCTGAGATCAGAAGTTTGAGACCAGCCTGACCAACATGGTGAGACCCCGTCTCTACTAAAAATACAAAAATTAGCTAGGCTTGGTGCTGTGCACCCATAATCCCAGCTACTCAGGAGGCTGAGGCAGGAGAACCGCTTGAACCCGGGAGGCGGAGGTTGCAGTGAGCCGAGATCGCGCCACTGCACTCCAGCCTGGGCGACACAGCGAGATCCTGTCTCAAAAAAAAAAAAAAAAAAAAAAAAAAGTAGTGTCCAATATAAAATATCACAGATTAAGTTTTGCTCATAAGTAAAAGCTAGAGAAGCCTAGTGTTTTGTGTAAGTCATACCCTAAAGTTTTAAACAGTGAAATAAACTACCAATCATAATGCTTAAAGCAAACCCTTTCTGTTATTTGTTTTCCTTTGTTTTTTAAGACTTCCTTGGAAAACAATGAGCAACTGAAAACCAAGGAATTACTAATCTTTATAGGCTTGAGGAGCAAAGAAATGACTCAGTTGCCACATGGATAAAAAATAACACTTGGCTGACTAGTAAAAATTTGGGGTGATTATTAGACATTCTACAGGTTTTTAGTGGCTAGTCTAAGCTCTTAAAATCCAGAATATCTGATTTTTGGAAACCAAGTGTAACCGCAAATTCTAAAGCTGAGAGACAGGTACATGGTTATTACAGTATCATACCTCTACGAGGACCACCATAGTATATACTTACGAAGAGAGAAATTCTATTATAGGTTAGGGGTAGCTTAGCCCTCAAGATTATTAGGCATAACCTAAAAAAACAACAACTATATAGCTGATTTAACAATTAGCTACCATGACCACACTGGGTCATATCTGAACAAAAGAGACTATCTTCTGGTTATCTGAAAGTTTGGTAATCAATAGCTTTCCAATTCCAGTATCTGGAAAATGGGCATTAAAAAAATACTGGTAGGTAGGAGAAAGTAGGATAACAGCTAAATAATCTTTTTTGGAAAATTATTTCCAAATAATTTGGATTTTAGATAAATAAATTGCCTCAGAAACTTTATTCATCAGGATACTAGCTCTCACCTATAAATTTACTTCTTAATTTGCTAACTAAGTGAATTCAAGTTTAATTACTTTCTCTTAGATAAGAAAATCAAACTAGTCAGTTATTTGGTAGTCTTTTGCTTGTGGGAAATGAGGGATGAAGAAAGGCTCACAACTGCAAAAGGTTAGAAAACCACTGATGTAGACACTAGGCCAGAAAGAAGTTACTGCCAAAAGAGAAAAGGAGACCTCTGCACAGGCACTTGATCCGGTCTTTATAATAAACAGTACATTTCAGTCTTAAGAGCTTAATCCGCCCTCACATGCACACACATACCCATACACACACACACACACACACAAACACACACACACGAAGCACTTACGAGATAAGAGGAGTAACTGTTTTATAAATGTTGTTATGTGACTGGTAGGACCCTATGCACTGTTTTTTAGTTACTGGAATAGAAATTCCTTGAAATAGCACCTTAAACTTAAACTCTGTATGTGCTTCCATATACATATTATTACATTTTATATTTCCTTAAGGAGACCATATATGCATAAAATGCAGGGACACCTTCTTACAGCACCTCACACATCGTAGACAGTCAAAAATAGCTTGGTATATTTGCTAAAAACTGAAAGTGCACTATGAAAGTCCAAAAATGATTATAAATGCAAAAATTTAAAGTATTGCTTCTTTTATCAAATGCACACATGCTAACCATTGAGAGAAACTGACCGTAAGATTTTAAACTCTTAATTTCCTTTGACATTCTTTTACTTTGATCACCTTATGATCACCTGGCAAGGAAACAGACACACAAGTATCCAAGAAACTGAAACACCAAGTCTTTCAAAAATTTTAATGGAATGTTAATAGAGGCACATCAAGGAGGAAGATTTTCCTCTAGATAATTATCTATTTGCCAACAGTAAGGAGAAAATATATATGTTTAAGAGTATCATTAAAATTCACTGAGCAAAGGAACATCTAGGGAGGACAGGATTTATAGGAAATAGTTAATTTTTGGCTTACATTAATTTGGAAAATTACTTCAGTTTTCACTGAAATGATCACATTAGCATTCTTCAACTTTATTTTAAAATAAATTAAATTATATTTCAATAACAAAATTCTTCAACAATTCTCACAGTTTTAGAAAGGGTTTAAACCTTTGATGATACGTTCAATCTCCTAATAATGAGAGGCTGAAATTTTCTTAATGGTAAGAGCGTCTCAAAAAATGATCTCAACTGGTCATGAAGATACTACCAAGCTTCCAGTGTTAAGGTTTTTTAAAAAATATAGGCCCCAAGTTATAACCAAAATTGTTCACCAGATAAGGTCAACCATTTTTAAGGGAATCAGTTAAAAAAATTAAGCATTGTGGGCTTTTTGGCTTTAACAATGCTATAATCAATATGAAATATATTTTTAAATTTTAAAAAGTTCCAAATAAGATTTTTAAAAATTTGACAATTCTGTTGTCTTAAATGAATCAAACACAAATTTCTATTTTGTCATCTAAACAAATATTCAAGATTTGCATGCTTGGCTTACATATTTAAACAGAGTATTTTATGATACAAGCAAATTAAAATCCCAACTTTTTAAGAGCTATCAGTGTAATTCTGCTCTACATTTCTCACTAATAACATTAATTTAAAAATAATGTTTATGAAGAGATAACAGTAGAAATACATTTTAAATTCTCAACTGTTATGAAAAATTACTTGAATATTTTTCCCTCCAAATTGCACTTAACCTGGAAAAGTAGATCAGTGGAAACAAATGAGCATTAAAAATAATTTTTTCACACGGGCCCCAAAATTGAGTTCAAGAATTAACAACATAAAAATATTCCTTAATTAACCAAATCCATTCACTTCTTGCTATTACTATAAGCCATTAAAAGTTTTCTGAGGCAGTGATGATCACTTTTTTAAAATTGTGCTAATTAAATATATTTATTTTATAATGAGAAAATGAAATGCTTCACCTGATTATAAAACAAATAATTAAAATTTCAACAGTAACTGAATCTGAGCCATCCCTCTTTTCCCCTTATTCATTGCAATATACCTTCTCTTACTGGTTCATTGGTTGATTCTCCTTTTAGATTCAGCATCCTGGAGAAGCCACTGGAAAGAGTAGAGAAAATGCCACGGATGAAATATCCCTGCTGCTCAGACTCCACTGAACCAACTGAAGTTGGCCACAGTCTAACAAATCGGATACTGCAGCGGGGTTCTGGTTCTGAAATAGATCTGGTGAATGGTGCTCGAAGCGACTGGCTGTTGACCAGGTGTGGCTTCTCTGTTGATGTTCCAAGGACCTCATCAGCAGAGGAGGAAGCATTATTACTAACCATCTTTGGCAGGATGACCTTTTGTTGTTGTCGTTCAACCAGGTCTCCTTTATTACTCTGCAATCTCTCCCTTTTGTTCCCTTTCCACCTACAACTCGGATGTCTCTGCCACCGATAAGCACCCAGTGGCTTTCCCAGATTGGAAACAGCAGAATCGTTTTTCTTCTTCTTGCGTTTCGCTGGACCACACCATGGATAACTCTTTAAACTTGTTCCTATCTCTGAATCTGCATAAGCAGGTTCTGACAAAGATCTTCGATAGCTTGGAGGACAAGGTGATGTTTGTTTCTTAAAGATGCTCATCTTCCCTGACTCCAGTCTTCAACAGCCTCTCTAAACTTTAAGATTCCTCTACTCTGCAGTCTTTGCAGTTGAACCACACATGTCTGTGCAGTCCAAAACGTTTGACTGCTTAAGCAGCTTTCTTTGTGTGGCTTTGAACCACAGCAGATGTTGCTGCTTAAGAGCTGGTGTCATGTTATTACGCCATTTTCCCAGATCTCAAAAACTTCAGCAGCACCTAAAAACCTCTTGCCTGAAGCAAAGTATCATCAGAGTAGAGACAAAGTCAAGATTTCCAAAGGATCACCTCACTTCCTGCAGTAGGGTTACATTTCTGTAATAGGCTTTCAGGAAATGATCTTTTTATGTGAAATAAAAACAACAACAACCCACCAACACCTTTATGGACCAGTAGTAGTTAAGTGTTCACCATGCAAATGATAGCGAGTTAAAAACAGATTGTGATGAAAATCAAATTACTCAAGCTGATATTGATACTTTCCAGAAGAAGAAAAAAAACCTTGCCTAGTCTTGGAGTGACAACTCTTCAGAAGAGTTTTGATGGCCTGCATTTCAGAAGTTTAATTTCAAGCAAATCAATGCTATTTATATTACATCTCTCAAAGTTAATATTGTTTTTCAACCAATAGGTAAAATTCAAACTGGTATTGTAAGAGGAGGAAAAAAGCCAAAAGAAAGCTAACACCATTTTTAGTGTAAATATATTACACTATGAAGAATTTAAAAAGCATAAATAGGAAGAAAAAGAGCAGAGGCACAGGGTATTTGCTATGAACTATAGCAAAGGAAAAGGAAAATCTTGAGGTAAGATCTTGTGGCAACTGGAACATAGGAATGTACATACTTTAAAAATTTCTGGAAGAAGAAAGTTTGCTATATAAATCTAATTGGGATAAGTTGGCTGGAAAAATATTCCCTATCTGTTTAACCAAAGAAATTCCTTTATTCCTCTTTGTGCTCCTTACAACTTTAAAAAAGAGCTGACTACTTAAAATTTGTTAAAGCAAGTACCTTATCCTGAACCAATATCATGAATGCCAAGTTTCTGCTGGTTAAGTTCTTTTCAACTGTCTGCTCATAAACCCCTGAAAATAGGGGTTTCAAATGGAAAGCCTGACAGACTTCAGACTACCAATAAAACAGATATAACAGTGCAATCAAAGTCACTCTGCAAGTTGTTTTAAAAATGATTTCATCTGGCAAACTAAAAAAACTATCCACTTATTTGTAGAATGTTTTACAATGAAAAACAGTTCTCACACTAAGTCTTTTTCTTATTATGGTTGAAATCGTAACAGAAACCAACATACCTATTCCTTTAAACATATTACAATGTTCTATTTATCACTATTATCATCAACCAATAACTGCATTTTGATTTGTTTATATAGTCTCCAAATTTATATATTTGTATATTAAAGAAATGAAGTATTTGGCTTTCTCAAAAACATATCAAATTAGAGAATCTTAAAATTGTACATTTTCCCCTTATTGAAAAGAAAACCTAGAATGGTGAATTTGCACAAGGAAAGAAACAATAAATATCAAGTTCTAATCTCTATTTATGGCACATCACATCATTCACAAAAAATAATCTGTGAGGAGAAAAAAAGACCTAAATGTAGAGTATAAAATTATAAAGCTTGTAAAAAAAAAAAAAAACAACTGTGAGTGAATATTTCTGTGACCTGAGGGTGGGCAAAGATTTCTTAGGACACAGAAAGCAAAACTAATACAGGAAAATGGTAATAAGTATGATTTCATAAATTTAACAACTTCTGTTCAATAGAAGACATTATTAAGAAAATCAACATGCAAGCCACAAAATGAGAAAAAATATTCACAATACAAACATTTCAAATAATTTATACCAGAATATACAAAGAACTTCTACAACTTACTGGTAAAAAGAAAAACCAATTTTTAAAAAGTCAGTAAGAGTTGAACAAACTCTTCACACACACACAAAAAAATTAAAGGCCAACAAGCATATGAAAAAAGAATTAATCTTGTTACAGTAGGTATCTAGTCAGACATGAACAGGACAGCAGAGGGCCCACCCCACCAGGAATGTCAGGTGACCACCAGGAATGTCAGGTGACCACCAGGTGATGGTCAGGCAGTTGTTAACTGTCTCTCTAAAATAGTAATTGGTTGCAGCCAGCACCAGGGAAAGGCAGTTTCCCAATAGATAGAAACACATGAAACTGGTGATCAGCAGCTTCCCGATAAGATCTCAGGAATTGGGTGAATGGGCTCAAGCATGCACACTAAAAGGCAAAATGGCAGAGTTTAACTGGTATATGACCTTCTGGGGACATTCCACTGGTAAAGGGAAGAACGCCTCAGGTGAGCCTGTGTACAACTCCAGTAAACACACTGCGCATGCTCACTTCCCAAGTGCTAGCAGGCCCCTGTGTATGCGGGCAGCCTACCCCAAGGGAAGAATCAAGAGGAAAGGGATGCAAGACCCCAGAAGCATGCCAACATATAAAACCCTAAGTCCATGATCGAATGGGGACACTTGTCCTCCAAGATGTCCACTTGGCCCTCTTCCAAGTGTATTTTACTTTCTTTTCATCGTTGCTCTAAAGCTTTTTAATAAACTTTCACTCCTGCTCTAAAACTTGCCTCGATCTCCTCTTCTGCCTTATGCCCCTCAAATTCTTTCTTCTGAGGAGGCAAGAATTAGGGTTGCTGCAGGCCTATACGGGTGCACCACCAGTAACTCAGCCACCACTGATAACGATCTCATTAGTAATTGGGGAAATGCAAATTAAAGCCATAATGAGATATTACTCACATCCACTAGAATGGCTAACACTTAAAAGGCTGATAAAACCACATGTTGGTGAGGATGTAGAGTAACCAGAACTCTCATGATTGGTAATGGGAGCACAAAATGGTACAATTTCTATGGAATATGTTTGCAGTTTTTTTAAAAAAAGTTAAGCATACATCTGCCCTATGAACCAGCAATTCCACTTACAGGTATTTACTCAAGAGAAATTAAAAATATATATACTTGTACCTAAATGTTCACAGCAGCTTTATTTATAATAGTCATAAAATAAAACAACCCAAATGTACATCACAAAAGAATGGATAAATACATTGTGGTGTTTTCATACAATGGAATACTACTCAGCCATAAAAAGAATGAACTACTCATTCACAAAACAATGAGGATGCATCTCACAGATATTATGCCAAAAAAAGACTCTAGACACAAGAGTATACACTGTATGATTCTATTTATACAAAGTGCTAAACCAAACCAAACTAATCTATAATAGAAAAAAATATCAGAAAAGCAGTTCTCAGTGGTAGATGGCATTATTATTAACCAGAAAGGAGAACCAGGAAGCTTTTGGTGATGGAAACTTTCTAAGCTTTGATAGGGATCCGGATTATGAGGGTTTATGTATTTTCAAAACTCATCCAAATGTTCTCTTAAGGTTTACCATTTCATCATAATTAGATTTTACCTTGAAAACTATAAGCAACACTGAACTCTATTCTAGTTAGCAGATTTGCTTAATCAGTGTTATAGATCAGCCAGTCAGAAACCACTTTCTGTGTATTATTGGCTTGAGGAAAGGAGTAAATACATTTAAGACAATGAATGAACGAATCAATCATCAATCAATGAGCAAGTGACTAAATGGTAATACTGGAACAAACTGACATTATCTGCCTCCTGATATGATGAACAGTGAGGGATACAACATCATTTGTGTGTCACTCCTGCAAAAAAAATGCCTAGCCTACATCTAATCATGAGCAAAATCAGACTGGTACGCCCTCCCAATTAAAAAAAAGTTCTACAAAATAACCATCCTCCTTGCTTCAAAAATGTCAGGATCAGGACAAAGAAAGATCATGGAATTGTTTCAGTTTCAAAGAGACTAATGACAGACAATTTAAAGCAATGCATGATTTTGGATTGTATCATGAACTGGGGAAAAATAGTTATGAAAGACATTATTGGGACAACTGACAAATTTTGAATGTGGATTATGGGTTAGGCCATTACCTGATTACAAAAATATTAAAATTCTCATTTTAATAATTTTACTATGGTTATGTAAGAGAAAGTTATCATATTCTTAAGGTACTCACAGAAGGATTTAGGGATAGAGGGTCATAATGTTTCCAACTTATTCTCAAATGACTCGGGAAAAACTGCATATAAAGGTAGATAAAATATGATAAAGCAAATGGGGCAAACTGTACACAGTTGTTGAATCTAAGTAAAGGATTTATGGGAGTTTCTTGTACTGTTGCAAATTTCTATAGGTTTGAAATTACATTGAAATAAAACAATATACAAGTAAATATTTTTAAATTTTACAACCTCTTCGAGTCTACAATATAGATTTTTATAATTAATACTGTAATGTTCCCTCTTTGAGAGTATCTTTCGAGTAGTATAACAAAGTATTTTGCTTCATAGATTTTATGAGGGAGAGAAGTTAATCGAGATCACCCTATTAAGATATCTTAGTGGAAAATTAAATTACAGCTATAATTTTGAGAAAAGCTGCAAACTGGGAATAGAATTTGAGTCCTGAAATCCACATGGTAAAATTCAGGGACTCACTGTTAAATGAGAAAATATTCTTATATACCAAGAGGTAAGGTTAAAGGTAACAAGGATTACGGTATTTTGTAAACCATCAACTCAATTGTTTCGAAAAACTACCAAAATTCTTTTTTTTTTTTCCCCGGGACGGAGTCTTGCTCTGTCACCCAGGAGTGCAGTGGCGTGCTTGGCTCACTGCAACCTCCATCTCCCTGGTTCAAGCAATTCTCTGCCCCAGCCTCCCAAGTAGCTGGGATTACAGGCACCTGCCACCACGCCTGGCTAATTTTTTTGTATTTTAAGTAGAGACGCGGTTTCACCATCTTGGCCAGGCTGGTCTTGAACTCCTGAACTTGTGATCCACCCGCCTCGGCCTCCTAAAGTGCTGGGATTAGAGGCGTGAGCCACCGCACCTGGCCCACAATTCTTTTTACCATAAGCTTCCCTATTTAATTCAGGAATATGGAGATGGAAAATATTAAATAACAGAAACAAAATCAAATACAATTAGAAGGCAGAAAGAACCACGGACTGAGGAAGACACACTATACAAGAAAGAATCAAAGAAAGGTGAAGATTCAGATCTGTCACAGCTAGCTAAAATTTAATTTGACAAGTGCTCAAAATTATCTTCTATTATTAACAAAAGCCTAATATCACTTTACGTTAGTTATTTCTCTAAGCTTTATCCTTAATCTAACTTTAAAACAATAACTTGACACTTCATTTTCTGAATTTTCTCAAATATATATAATGAGTTTAGGAATTTTAAAGAAAATATTCGCAGGATGTATAATCTCTTAGAAACAATGATACTAGAACCACTGGATTACTACATTTATTAAGAATTCTTTCTACTATAAAAGTTGGCTGCTGATTGAAATGTCAGAACATTTCTGCCACTTCCAACAGCAACTAATTACTTTTACATTTTTTAAACAACAATTTATAACATTTAAAGCACAGCTTTAAGAATCATTCTGGTTGCTATGTCAAAATGGCATTTAAATTCTCTGAATAAATATGCAACTACTTAAATTCACAGAATCATATTTCAAATAGTTATTAAGCACCTACCTATCGGGCACTATATTAGGACTAGAGGAACAACAACAACAACAACAACAAAACAGACACTGTCCCTGCCTTCCTGGAACTTCCCATTATCAGGAAAGGCTTACATTAGGAAGGGGAAAATGTAAGGTGTTAGGGAAGTGTGTTGTAAGGGGATTTTTACAAAGTATATAGGATGGAGGCAATGTCTTTTGAGAGTCTTACGATCTACAGTCAATTCTGCCATAATGTAACATGAATTCTTTAAAATTCCCTGCACTAAGCAAAACTGCACACTAAAACCACAGGGCTTACGGGGAAGATGGAGTTAGGGGAATAACATTCAGAAACTTAAAGACAATGACACGTAAGACAAGACGCTAAAATGGCTAAGAAATACATAAATACAAAAATAAATAGGGTTTTTTTTTTTTTAAACCGGAAGTTTGCTTGTGAAAGTAGGCATCAGAATGGTTGCAGCTTTTGATTTTTTCTGAAGTGGTAGAGGAGGGTTACCTGAAGTGTACAGCAAGTAAAGCTGTAACAACACAGGTGGGCAGGTGTGGCTTTAACATGTAGAGAACTTAGGCAGCTGGTAGTTGAGATGTATGTATTTTGAGTATTCATATGTGGCTTGCTTCAGCTGGGTACAGTTGTGGTTTTTTGTTTGTTTGTCTGTTTGTTTGTTTTTTGAGAAAGTCTCATTCTGTCACCCAGGCTGGAGTGCAGTGTCATGATCTCGGCTCACTGCAACCTCCACCTCCCAGGTTCAAGTGATTCTCCTGCCTCAGCCTCCCAAATAGCTGGGATTACAGGCACATGTCACCACACCTGGCTAGTTTTTGTATTTTTGTAGGGACGGGGTTTCACCATGTTGGCCAGGCTGGTCTTGAACTCCTGGCCTCAGGTGATCTGCCTGCCTCGGCCTCCCAAAATGCTGGGATTACAGGTGTGAGCCACCGCATCCAGCCCTGGATACAGTTTTCTGTATTCAGTTAGTAATTCTTACAGACAAATGACATATAAGTCAACACAAAATTCACATAATGCTTAAATTTTTCCTTAATATCAATTCTGTAGTACAAATCTGTGTTTTCAAAGCAAGTATTACAACACAACCAACTGTATTTTCTCTTCTCTTCCACATAGCTGGTGTGGTAAAAACCAGGTAAAAATCAACAAAAGACCCTACCATTGCAAGGCACAATAAAAACAGGGAAAATGGCTTTTATCCTTAGTAAATTCAGGTCTTTAGTTCAAACATTTGTATGTTTTTCTTTTCTTCCTCTTCTCTTAATCAGAACAAGAAGAAGCAAAGGACCAAACTCATGATGTGGGCACTAAGAAACACGCCCCCCAAAAACAATGCAACAAATCTGCTTCCAGACCAGTACTTCTCACATTATAATATGTGAATGAATTGCTAGGAGATTGTATTAAGATGCAGATTTCGATTTACTACTCCACCTGAGATTCCACATTTCTAAGCTCCTAGACGATAACTATGCTACTGGTCCATGGACAAATTGTGAGTAACAAGCTGTAGATAGACCTTAAACTAAAAGAACTAAGTTCTCAAGGCTCCTCTGTAATTCAGTCAAGTTCACCAAAAGAGAAAACTGTATCAAGATTTCGGGGCAAAATGAGAACATTTGCCTGAAATGTTCTGTGAGATTGTAGAGACCTATGCAGTGCTCATGACAGTGTGCTAAGAAAGAATCAAAGATACAGTAATCCTAGCCAAACCTCCTTGAAGACAAAGATTATCTAAAGCATATAAATAAAGCACAATAAAAAATCCAACAATCTTTTGCACTTACATTCTTATGAGTGAGCATATACATCTATACAGGATTATATATATATATGTACAGTATGAAAGGAAAGGAGGCAAATGCTAATGACCATCAATAGAAAAGTGACTAAATAAATCATAGTACATATACATACATACAAAAAGAAACACACATATATTTATACATGCTACAAAGACTCACATGCTTTTATAACAGTGATTAGTTGTGGGGAGTATAGCTGAGAAATCACCTTAGACCTCTGGTTTTAAGTTTTAACCATGACTATATACTACATTCATAATAGTGACAAGAAAAAAATGTAAGAGATAAATGCATATGGAAAAGAATCCAAGAGACAAGATAGAAAGGTAAAATATAACATAAAAAGTAGACCATGATCCTACTTTTATTTAAAATAATGATTAATATATCAGTATGTATATGGTAGGATCATATGCATCAAGAGAAAATGTGTTGTTATTTTCTTTTAGGGTAGAATTTCATTTTTTATATTATTAATTTCTATCATATCTCAAATTTTATAAGTATGTGTTTTCATTCCTTTTGAAAGCAGAAAAGTTAAGTAAAAATATATATATTTAAAATCTAAAATCTACCCACAGCAAAAATAAAAGCCTTAACACTAATCTACAGAATCATAATTATAGAACAGAGAACTAGACAAGTCATCACAGACCAACTTCACTAAGTCTCTCATATTATAAATAATCCAACAAAGCCAGACAAAAGGGACTTGTCCCTTACAAGTTAACAGCAAAAATAGAAAAACACAAGTATATCCTAATTTCCAGTTCAGGATTCCATGACCTGCTTAAATTAGCATTTTCTAAACTATGATCCACAGAACATAATTGAGAAATTCAGGCTTAAAGAACATAGTTGTGGCACTTAACTCTTAGATATTCTAGGATTAGTGTAAATGCTAAACGTCTTTTAAAAAGTTTAAAATAGGATATCAGTTTCTCATTAAAATGTGTTTATTAGGGAAACAAGTAGAGATGAAAAGGCAAAATATGAGCTTTCTCAGCTTAGACATAGTCTGTTGTCACTTCCTATTTTATGACACACCTTTTCTATAGGAATATTCTATTCTATTATACATATCCCACTTGCTCTTTTGTATTAGAATACATGATAGATGCTACAATTAACAAAGAGTTCTAGAATTCTGTTACTAGAACAAGTGACTACATATCTCTTAGATCAACTCATAAAAATCTTTAAAAATAGGACTCATTTATATTAACCAGAAGATGACATCTTTCAAAAGTACAAAGTCCTTGTTTATACAAAGCTAAATAATTAATAACAAAACATCCTCTTCCCATTTCCTATCACTGGAGCACATGTGCTTCCCAATGAAACACTTCCTGCAGCAAAAACTACCTTTCTTCTAAGTATTAGAAGTGAAAGGCACACCTGACATGTACACAACCGCTTCTCATTTAAGAGACAAAGATATGTCTAGAAGGGCCAAATAAAGATTTTTTAAGTGTTGGAATAAATGATTTATTTAAATAAGAAAGCATTTTTAAACAAAAACAAAAAAAACCAGGTGACTCCTAAAACCATAATGAACACCTTTAAATATTATAAAAAAAAAAAAAATTCTACTTTTCCCCTAACCTCCGATCACACTTCTGACTGGTTCAATCAGAGGTTCAATATTTTCTATCTAGTCTCTAAGTGTTGGGAGACTTTCAGAGCTGGGTCCTTGACATCCTCTGTCCATATTCTCACCATGCATATCATCATTCGCAATTAACACATCTACTTATATCTCCAGTTCAGACTTTGTCTTCTTTGAGCAACATACTCATATATTCAATTTAACACTTAATAGCTATCTCAAGTTCAAAATGTATAAAACCTAAACTATGATCTTTCTTTTAAAATCTGGTCTTATTCTAGTGTTCCTTATCCTAATAAATGGGACCACATTCATCCAGCTATACAAGCCCCAAACCTTAGTTATCACCATCTCTCACCATTCAATATCCAATATCTAATGAATCTTACTCATTTCCCTTCCTGAGTATTATCCAACCTAACTACTTCTCACCGTTCTCCCCTAAATGAATCTACCATCATCTCTTACCTGGATTACAAGAGCCTCCTAAATTTATCAACCTACATCTACTATGACCACCAAAAAACATTTTTCCTACTGTAGTCAGAATAATCTTTTCAAAATACAAATTTACCTCATCTTGTCTGGAACTATTCAATGGTTTCCCACTTACAGTCAAGACAAAATTCTTGATTTTGGTATGAGCCTACTCATACCCACTCTACCCCTGTAAGGCTCCCTCATAAAGACATACTTGAATTCTTTCAGTTCTTCATACCTGTCACTCTTCTTCCCACCACAGGGCTCTTGCTCATCCTGTTCTCTGCAACTGGATGGTATACGATCTTCCTTCCATCATTATCATGCTTCAGATTTCAGTTCAAGTGTCACTTCCTCAGGGAAGTCTTTCCTGACCCCCCTGACCAGGTCAAATCTCCCTATTACAGGCCTTTACAGCCCAATGCATCTCTCCATCACAGCTGTAGGGTTGTAATTGTATATTTCCTCGTGAAATTATCAATCAATGCCTGTTTTACCCACTAGGCTATAACATCCATGTTTGTTTTGATTCTGCGTAGTATCTCAAGTGCTTAGCAAATTGTAAGCACACAATAAATATTTGTTGAATTAATTAATAAAAAGAGAGATCTAAAATAAAAGTACCTAACTTCAGACTAGTAATGAGAAAGTCAGTAAGCACCTATTTGAGTTTAACATTCTCTCTGATACCATGAAGATTACATCAAAATACAGATCATGGGTGAGGAAGCAGTTAAATGCACTACAGGGAGTCATTTTCCCTATACCAAGTAATTTGTTGTTTCTTAAAGGATATGGACAGAATATTAAAAAAGGAAAAAAGAATAATGTGAAACAGGAGGATAAGGAGAAGGCAAGAAATACTAGTAAAATTGTTAAAGCAATTTTCTTCCCAGAAATGCCAATTTAGTAGATGTACAAACTATTATCTGGCCTGTTCAAGTTTTTTATAATTATTATTTTTAACATTAGCATCACAATTTAGGGAAATTTTTAAAGCATAAAGAGATATCTAAAAGCTCTTAACAAGCTTTATATGTTCTTTAACGAATATATACTTAGAAAATAAATATTCTCATAACCTGAAACAAATATCAACATTGGACATCTGATAATCAAGCAATTGGTTCTAAGATAGAACTTTAGCTAAGCACCAAAAATTGAAGATTCCAGAGACAGAGATTAGGAATATTTTCTTATTATAAGATACATGCACTATCTGTAAAATGATATAGTGTTACTTGAAACTAGACTTGAATTAATTGTAAATGTATATTGCAAACTCAAAAGCAAACAATTTAAAAAGTTAAAAAAAGATAACTGACATGCTAAGAAACAAAAGAAAATGGAGTGAAACAAAATGCTCAATTAAACCAGAAAATGTAGAAAAAGGGTGGAAGATACATAAGGAAAAAAGAACAAAGGCAATGAATACAAATAGGAAGTAATATGGTAGATATTAATAATCCAAATATATCAGTAATCACTTTTACACATCGATAACCTAAATCCAATTTAAAAAGAGACAGAGTAAATCACAAAACAAAACCTAACTATGTGTTATCTACAAGAAACACATTTTAAATATAAAGACACACATAGATTAAAAGTAAATGGAGAAAGCTATACTGTGCTAACACAAATCAAAAGCTGGAGTCACTATATTAACTTCAGCACAGCAGACTACAGAGAAATAAAATTATCAGGGGTAAAGAAAGGATAAAGGAGTCAATTCTCCAAGAAAACTTAACAATCCTTAATGTGTATGCACTTAACAACAGAGTATTAAGAGATAGGAAGCAAAAATTAAGAGATGCCAATGAGAAATACATGAATCCAGTATTACAGTTGGAAATTTTAACAGCCCTCTTATCAGAAATGGACAGATTCAGTGGGCAGAAAATCAGTGAGAATACAGTTGATCTTAACAGTACCAGCAATTCACTGAATATACCTGACATCTATAGACTACTTCATTCAACAACAGCAGAATACACATTCTTCTCAAGCTCACATGGAACATTCATCAAGACAGGCCACATTCTAGGTCATAAAACACACCTTAACAAATTTAAAACAGAAATCATACAATGTCTGCTCTCAGACTACACTAGAATTAAACTAGAAATCAATAACACAAAGATAGCTGATAAATCCTCAAACACATAAAGATAAAGCAACACACTTTCAAGTACATGTTATCAAAGAAATCTCAAGAGAAATTTAAATATATTGCAAACTAAGTAAAAATGATGATACAACTTATCAGAATTTGTGGGATGCAGTGAAAACTACTTATAGGGAAGTCTGTAACATTGAAATGCATATCTTAAAAAAGAAGGTCTAAAATCAATAACTGAAGCTTCTACCTTAGGATACTAGAAAAAGAAAAGCAAATTAAATACAAAGTAAGTAGAATAAACAAAATTAGAGGAGAAATCAATGAAATCAATTAAAAATGGGCAAAAATCTCAACAGCCTCCTAAACAAACAAGACACACAAATGGTAAATAAGCATAAGAAAAGATGCTCCACAAAGTATTTCATTACAACGACATATCATTACAAACCTATTAAAATGGCAACAATCCTAAACACTAAAACCACCAAATGCTGGCAAGGGTGTGAAGCAACAGGAACTCTCATGCACTGCTGGTGGGAACACAAAAATGGTACAGCTACTTTAAAAGACGATTTGGCAGTTTCTTTAAAAACTAAACATACTCTTAACGTACAATTCAGCAATCGTACTCTTTGGTGTTTACCCAAATGAGCTGAAAGCTTATGTCCACACAAAAACCTCCACATGAATGTTTATAGCAACTTTATTCATAATTGCCAAAACTTGGAAGCAACCAAGATGTCTTTCAGTAGACAAATGGCTAAATAAACCTTGGTACATCCAGACAACTGAATATTATTCAGTGCTAAAAAGAAATGAGCCATCAAGCTATGAAAAGACATGGAAGAACCTTAAATACATATTACTAAGTGAAAGAAGCCAATCTGAAAAGGCTACATACTGTATGATTCCAACTATAGGCATATCTCATTTTTTTAGCACTTTGCAGATATTGCATTTTTTATAAAATTAAGGTTTGTGGCAACCCTGTGTCAACCAAGTCTGTTGGCATCATTTTTCCAGCAGCATGTGCTCGCTTTGTATCTCTGTATCACCTGTGGTAATTCTCACATTACTTCAAATTTTTTCATTATTATTGTATCTATTATGGTAATCTATGATAAATAATCTTTGATGTTACTACTGTAATTGTTTGGGGGCACCACAAACCTACGTAAGATAGCAAACATAACCAATAAACCCTTATGTGTTCTGACTGCTCCATCAACTGGCCATTCCTTGCCTCTTTTCTTCCCCTTGGGCCTCCCTATTTGCTGAGACATGATGATGTGGAAATTAGGACAATTAGTCATCCTACATGTTAGTCTACATTGTGTCTCTATAAAGGAATACCTCGGGTTGAGTAATTTATTAAAAAAAAGAGGTCTGTTCAGCTCACGGATCTGCAGCCTATACAGGCACGGCACAGCATCTGTTCTGCTTCTGGTGACAGCCTCAGGAAGCTTACAATCACGGTGGAAGGCAAAGGGGGAGCAGGCATATCACATGGTGAGAGAGAGAGAGAGATAAAGAGAGGAGAGGACATACCACACTCTTTTAAACAACCATATCTCATGTGAACTCAGAGCGAGAACTCACTCATTACTGAGAGGAGGGTACCAGCCATTCATGAGGGATCCACCCACCCCTATTAGTCAAACACCTCCCACTAGGCCTCACCTCCAACATTGGAGGTCACATTTTAACACAAGATTTGAAGGGGATGAAACATCCAAACCATATCACCCTACAATGGCATCTAAGTGTTCAGGTGAAAGGAAGAGTCACATATCTCACTTTAAATCAAAAGCTAGAAATGATTAAGCTTAGTGAGGAAGGCAAATCAAAAGCTAAGATAGGCCTCTTACACCAAACAGCCAGGTTGTGAATTAAATGGAAAAATTTTCTTTCTTTCTTTCTTTTTTTTTTTTTCCTGAGGCAGAGTCTCACTCTGTCACTTAGGCTAGAGTGCTATGGCGCAATCACAGCTCACTGCAGCCTTGACCAACGGTGCTCCCACCGCAGCCTCCTGAGTAGAGGGGACTACCTGAGTGCACCACCAAGCCTGGCTAATTTTTCTACTTTTTGTAGAAATAGGGTTTGTTGCCCAGGCTGGTCTCAAACCCAGAGCTCAAGCGATCCACCAGCCTCAGCCTCCCAAAGTGCTGGGATTACAGGTGTGAGCCACCACACCTGGCCTGAAAAGTTCTTGAAGGAAATTAAAAGTGCTACTCTCCAGGCATCACATGAAACATAAGAAAGCAAAACAATAAAGTTTGAGTGGTCTGAATAGAAGATCAAACCAGCTATATTTCCTTAAACCAAAGCCTAATCCAGAGCAAAGCCCTAACTCTCTTCAATTCTACGTAGGTTGAGAGAAGTAAAGAAGCTACAGAAGAAAAGTTTGAAGCTAGCAGAAGTTGGTTTATAAGGTTTAAAGAAATAACCCAATCTCCAGAACATAAAAGTACAAGGTGAAGCAGCAAGTGCTAATGCAGAAGCTGTAACAAGTTATCCAGAAGATCTAGCTAAGACCATTGATGAACACTAAGAACATTGATGAACATTGTACACTAAACAACAGATTTTCAACATAGATGAAACAGTATGCTATTGGAAGAAAATGCCATCTAGGACTTTTCATACCTAGAGAAGTCAGTGCCTGGCTTAAAAGCTTCAAAGGATAGGCTGACTCTGCTGTTAGGGGCTAATACAGCTGGTGACTTTTAAGTTGAAGCCAACGCTCATTTCCTATTCCAAAAAATCCTAGGGCCCGTATGAATGATGCTAAATCTACTCTGACTGTGCTCTATCAATAAAATAACAAAGCCTGGATGACAGCAATCTGTTTTAAGCCTGGCAAACTGAATTTTTTTTTTTTGAGACCGAGTCTCGCTCTTGTCACCCAGGCTGGAGTGTAATGGCACGATCTTGGCTCACTGCAACCTCCTCCTCCAGGATTCAAGCAATTCTCCTGCCTCAGCCTCTCGAGTAGCTGGGATTACAGCAGTGTGCCATCATGCCTGGCTATTTTTTGTATTTTTAGTAGAGATGGGGTTTCACCATGTTGGCCAGGCTGGTCTCGAACTCCTGACCTCAGGTAATCTGCCCGCCTCGGCCTTCCAAAGTGCCGGGATTACAGGCGTGAGCCACCACACCTGGCCACATACTGAATATTTTAAGCCCCACTGTTGAGACCTATTGCTCAGAAAAAAAGGTTCCTTTAAAAATATTACTGCTCATTGACAATGCACTTAGTTACCCCAAGAGCTCTGATAGAGATACACAAGTAGATTAATGTTGTTTTCATCCCTCCTAATATGACATCCATAATATCAACATTAACAGGTATCTGGAAGAAGCTGATTCCAACTTTCATGGATAACTTTGAAAGGTTTAAGACTTCAGTGAAGGATGTAATGCAGATGTGTTAGAAACAGCAAGAGAACAGGAAATAGAAGTGGAGCCTGAAGATGTGACTGAATTGCTGTAATCTCAAAACTTGAATGGATGAGGAGTTGCTTCTTACGGATAAGCAAAGAAAGTGGCTTCTTGAGATGGAAGTTTATTCCATCTTGAGATAGAAGTTTATTACATAAACTTAGTTGATACAGCAGTGGAAGACTTTGAAGGGATTGACTCCAGTTTGGAAAGAAATTCTGTGGGTACAATGCTATCAAACAGTACTGCATACTAAAGAGAAATCTTTCATGAAAGGAAAAGTTGATCAATGGGGCAAACTTCATTGTCATCTTCTTTTAAGAAATTGCCACAGCCATCCCCATGTTCAGCAACCACTACCCTGAGCAGCTAGCAGTCATCAACATTGAGGCAAGACTCTTCAACAAAAAGATTACAACTCTCTGAAGGCTCAGATGATCATTAGCAGTTTTTAGCAATAAAAAAATTTTAAATTCAGGTATGTAATTTTTTAGACATAATGCACAACTTTTATATGGACTGAGAAACAAACAAATTCATGTGACTCACTTTATTGGGACATTTGCTTTATTGCAGTGGTCTGGAACTGAACACACAACATCTGCAGTATGCCTGTAGCTTGTCAAAACTCATAAATGTACACCACCAAGAGTGAACCTTAATGGAATTATGAACTTTGGGTGGTGATGATGTGTTGATGTGGGTTCATTTATTTTAACAAATGTACCACTCTGGTGTGAGAAGTTCTAGTAGCAGGGCTTTGGGGAGGAAGCAGGGGTTACATGGGACTTCTTTGTATTTTCTGCTCATTTTCTCTGTCAACTAAATAGCACTCTAAAAAAGTCTACTTGGCCGTGCGCGGTGGTCACGCCTGTAATCCCAGCACTTTGGGAGGCCGAGGTGGGCGGATCACCTGAGGTTGGGAGTTCAAGACCAGCCTGACTAACATGGAGAAACCTCATCTCTACTAAAAATACAAAATTAGCCAGGCGTGGTGGTGCGTGCCTGTAATCCCAGCTACTTGGTGGGCCGAGGCAGGAGAATTGTTTGAACCCAGGAGGTGGAGGTTGCAGTGAGCCGAGATTGTGCCATTGCACTCCAGCCTGGGCAACAAGAGCAAAACTCCGTCTCAAAATAAATAAATAAATAAATAAATAAATAATAAAGTCTACTGAAAAAAAATTGAGGGTGCAACTTCTTACTTGCTGCTTCATGGTTCCCACAGAACACTTTTATAATTAGTACAGCCTCCACATTTGCTTCAACCTTTGAACACTATCTTCTTCAACTTCTGATTTCAGAAGAGTGGTTCAAAACTAATAACCGTCCAGGCACAGGGGCACACACCTGTAATCCCAGCTAATCAGGAGGCTGAGGCAGGAGAATCACTTGGACCCAGGAGGCAGAGGCTGCAGTGAGCCAAGATCGTGCCACTGCACTTCAGCCTGGGCAACAGAGTGAGACTCCGTCTTAAACACACAAACAAACTGATAACCAATATAATTATTTAAATTAGCTATCCTGAATTCGGCAACCAAAAAACACTAGATAAGAGTCAATGGATGGCTGAGTAGGTAAGGAACGTTATTTTTACGATAATTGGTTGGTTAAACTAGATAAATAATAGTAAATTATCTAATTATTATTTATCGAGTAAACTAGATAAATAATAGTAAATCTAAATAATTACATTCTATAATTTTACAGCTGCAGTTATACATATATCTAGAGATGTCTTTTTGGATCATTAATTTAAAGCTTAGAAAGTAAACACAGGTATGAGGAATAGAACATAAAATGTCACAAATTTCTTCTCTGGCTAATGAAATCAGTCTTATTATAAAACACTGTAAATCAACGATAAGATCGAGCCTTTTTCAAAGTCTCACAAACAGTGGATTTTCATATCTGATTTATAACTCTTGATATTTAACACAAATTGAAGACATGAAGTAAAAAACACAAAATGAGTTTGATGATGAGATGTTATTAAGACTAGAAAATTCTGTTAACTGTAACATCTGAGATCCAGTCTTTCCTAAGGACTTCAAAATCAACCCAATCTTTTCCTCTCACTGTCAGCCTCTAAAATGATTATTAGAGCAAAAAGTATCAAGAGCATTTTAATTCTCTTCTAAGCTACTATTTATTATTATCGGTTGGGAGAATAGAAAATACGTTCCACTGAATAGATTTAGTTACTTTGCTGAAATTATTTTGTAAAAGGACAAATCTTTATTTTCTTGGATCTTTTTTCTCATATAAGTAATATATTCATAATTTGAACTTTAAGTAAGGCTAGATGGATATTGCAAAGGTCTTCTGGTCTAATTATTCCTAATCACTGATTCAGTGATAATTCTTTGTGTCTTCAGCTTGTTTAGGCATTAAATGAAATTGCCCCTAAATTGTCAAAGCTGACGTATTTAAACAAAATAAACATTCATAATACTTTTTCTCCTTTTCTGAGGAGAGGAGTAGAGCTAGGGAGAAGAAACTATCTTTATGACCTATTAAGACTTTCTAATCCTGCTACCTATTAGAAAAGTGCCTGGTACACTGAGAAAATGAGTATAACTTTTATAGTCACGCAGACAAAGTGTATTCATAAGCAATACTAGCTGGTATAATGAACACTCAAGTCTGAGCAAAGATTTAGTTGAACAAAACAGAAGCTTATTTTCCACTCACGTAAGGTCCAATGGAGTATTCAGGATCCCGGGTTCTTCCATCCCCTAGGACTTCCCACTCTTTCACAGCATCTTCTCCATCCAACAAGTACACCAAAGAAGAAGAGAGAGAACCCATGGGAGGTTTTGTGGTGCCAGCTTCAAAGTGGCTTACATCCGTTCCACCCATGTTCCCTTGGTTAGATGTCAACACATGGCCACTGCTAATGAAAGGGAGGCTAAGAAATGTAGCTTAGCTACATGACCAGAGTCAAGAAACAAACAAACAAACAAAAAGCAGACTTGGTGAGCATCCAAATCCATCTCTGCCACACTTGAATACAAATACTGGCCTGCTATGTATCAGTTGGGTGATTTAACGCAAGTTAACTGTTACACATGAGATACTGAACTTACACATGAGACAACATTTGAAGAAAAAGTTCCACAGCTAAAACAAAGTTTGAAAACATCTGTACTACAGCAACCGCAAAGTTACCCTTACAGAAAAGGTTAGACACCCATAAATTCATGATGCAAACAGTTAATATGTCCCATTTAATATGCTATCTGCTTGGAGACCAGATAGCCTTACTAGGGATAAATGCAAAATAAAAACACACAGTCCCGGTGGGCCGGGAGTGGTGGCTCACGCCTGTAATCCCTGCACTTTCAGAGGCCGAGGCGGGCAGATCACGAGGTCAAGTGATCGAGACCATCCTGGCTAACACGGTGAAACCCTGTCTCTACTAAAAATACAAAAAATTAGCCGAGTGTTGTGGCAGGCACCTGTAGTCCCACCTACTTGGGAGGCTGAGGCAGGAGAATGGCATGAACCCAGGAGGCAGAGCTTGCAGTGAGCCGAGATCGTGCCACTGCACTCCAGCCTGGGTGACAGAGCGAGACTCCATCTCAAAAAAAAAATACATAGTCCAGGTGATGTTACTGATTAAAATGTGTGAGTTTCAGCCAATGGCATCTACTATGTGAAACATATTTGACTGCCCAAAAGGTATTTGTTTTTGTCTTTGGCTTAGCATTCAGGTATTTTCTATGACCTGGTTAAGTAAGGTTTCCAAATAGCTAAGTTCCAAATAAGTCAAATTACATGTACGGCTACAGTAACTAGTACTACAAGACACAAGTTAATCTTCTTATCTTCCTGAAAATAATTAATTAATTAATTAATTATTCATTCATTCATTCATTCATTCATTCTAAGGTTCTCGCTCAGTCATCCAGGCTGGAGAGCAGTGGCATGATGATAGCTCGTTCACTATAGCCTTGAACTCCTAGACTCAAGTGATCCACTTGCCTCAGCCTCCCAAGTAGCTAGGACTACAGACATGGATTACCACGCCCAGCTAGTTTTTGTTTTGTTTTGTCTTGTCTTGCTTTTGTAGAGGTAGTCTCAAGATGTTGCCCAGGCTGGTCTTGAACTCCTGGCCTCAAGCAATCCCAAAGTGTTGGAATTACAGGTATGAGCTACCAGGTTCAGCCTCTTCCTGAATTCAGATAGAAATATATTCTTTTCAGAGTTTGTCTTTGGGGTCTTTTTTCCCTTTATAAAGTCCTCATATCCATAGTAAAAAGTTCAGTGAGTTCTCATGTATTTGTATTCACCACTCAATTCAGCTCACAGATTTTCAGGATCCCAGAAGGTTCCCTTATACTCTTTTTCAGTCTTTTGTTGCTCCTTCCCCCAACTCCCCCAAGAACCTACAGGTAACTTATCTTCACTTCCGTCATACAGATTAGTTTTACTTTTTAAAAATTAATTCATATAAATAAAATTTATTATATATAAATAAAATTATACATTATGTACTCCTTTGCCTTGCTTCTTATGCTCATCATTGTGTCTCAGATTCATCCACATTGTTGTATACAACTTGATTATTTTGTTGACATGTATTTCATCATATCATGATTTAACCATTCCACTGTTGATGAACATTTGACCATATCCAGTTTTTGTCTATGATAAAGCTGCCATTAATATTCCTGCACAGACTTTTGGTAGATGTCTACACTCTTTTCTCATAGTTATGTTCCTAGACCTGGAGTTGCTGGTCATAAGGTAGGCACATGTCTAATTTTAGTGAATATGGCTAGGTACAGTGGCTCGTGCCTGTAATCCCTGCACTTTGGGAAGCCGAGGTAGGAGAACCGCTTGCACCCAGGAGTTTCAGATCAGCCTGGGCAACATAGTGAGACCTCGTTTCTATAGCAAATGAAAGAAAAAGAAACTGAACTGGGCACGGTAGCATGCACCTGTAGTCCCAGCTACTCCAGAGGCTGAGGTGGCAGTATTGCTTGAGCCAGGGAGGTCAAGGTTGTGGTGAGCTGAGATCACACCACTGCACTCCAGCCTGGGCAACACAGTGAGACCCTGTCTCTTAAAAAAGAATAGTCAATATAACCAAACAGTTTTCCAAAGTGGTTGCACCTAGTTGGGGAATACAATTAAACCATCTCGGAGAAAGACTGCTTTGTACTTTCAAAGGTCAGGAAAGTACACACAGCTTTTCTCAGAAAATCATTTCATTGTCCGGTGATTATGCCTAAATATAATTCTTTATTGATTGAATATAGTGAGCACCAGTGAGACTCAAATATCTTCAATGTTATGATATTTAAAGAGTTAGACAGAAGTGGCTGGGCACAGTGGCTCATGGCTCATGCCTGTAATCCCAACACTTTGGGAGGCTGAGGCAGGCAGATCATGAGGTCAGGAGTTTGAGACCAGCCTGGCCAATATGGTGAGACCCCATCTCTACTAAAAATACAAAAATTAGTTGGGCATGGTGGTGCATACCTGTAGTCCCACCTACTCGGGAGGCTGAGGCAGAAGAATCGCTTGAACCCAGGAGGCGGAGGTTGCAGTGAGCCCAGATCATGCCACTGCACTCCAGCCTGGGCGACAGAGTGAGACTCCGTCTCAAAAAAAAAATGAAAAAGAAAACAGTTAGAAGTCTACATCATCTCACTTGTTTCGTGTTGTTTATTATACTGCCGCCTCTTACCAGTTCCTTCCTGTTAGCTGGCATGATCATTAAAAGATCACAAAGCTCACAAGGAGGACCACACAAACAACAATCTGAAAATGCTATTTTTATATTTGTTTCAGTTATTTATGCTTGTTATAGTTCATTACATTTTGTGTTTGGGAATTCTTTGTAATTCATTCCTTAAACAAATATATATGTTGAATGCCTACTGCCTTGTAATGGAATGAACTAGCTGAACTTTTTATTCTGCTGTTTTTTTGGCAACTTTTACAATTTTTCAGGGTCACTTTCACTTTAGACATTCTTTCCCAAAGTGTAGACCATTTCTACATCTACTAGAATCCTAGAAGTATATAGAAAAGAAGGGACCTCATAAACTACATACTATACCTCCTCATTTTATAGTTCATTTGAATATTAAGTGGGATAGAATAAAAAATACTGCTCAAGCCATAACATTCATTCAAGGACCTCAACTGACATTTTTTAAAGCATTTATTGTATTATCAAATTCATGCTAAGGATTGGGGATAAAAAACAATGCATTCTATATTCCCTCAATGGCCTCCATTTAGTTAGGGAAAACAGACATGGACACAAATAACTGTTACGATGGTTGGTTTATGCAAAAATATAAAGTACACACAGAAGTCAATGGGGACAAAATGGAAACCATAGTCTACCCTATGGGGAATGAGAGAAAGGGAGAGTAAATGAAGAAAGCACTACAGAAAAAAAAAAAGTCAATTTTTCTAGGTTTTATAGGAGGAGGGTTTTTTTAGGTTAAGGGGATAGAGTTTGAGGGTAGAAGAAAATCATTACCAGCAAAGAGAACAGCATGGGCAAATATATGAAGACATAAAACAGCATGATCCATTTCAGGTACTGATAAAGAATCCAGAGTATGGGGCGAGAAGCAATGGGAGCAACACTGTAGAGGCAGATCAAGGGAGGAATAGTGAGTTTCTTCCTTATTAAAGAATCTGGACTTCATCTTATAAATAATGAGGAGCTACTGAAAAAGTTTAAATAGGCTAGTAATGTGATCATGTTTATGCTTTTTTAAGAAAGCTCTTTCTGGCAATGGGCAGGAAATTAGATTGGAAAGGGATAAGGATCAAGGTAGGGAGGTGAGCTAGGATACAATCAGAAGTGAAATGATGAGAACCTGAACCAAGAGTGGAGTCAGAGCTGGCTCCAAGACCTATCATAGACTTCATACATGAAACAACTAACCAAATGGTGAAGAAGTTCTTGGTTGAGTCAACAATCTAGAGAAGTGAGCATGGTATCAGGAGCAGTTCTTGCTTGGGGTCTTTTGTTACCTAGAAGAGGTCCTCAGAAACTGAGCTGTGTCTCTAATAGGCACATGGAGCTAAAGGGATAAAAGTCAGAGACCAGGCTTGACAGGGTTCAAACCCCAGGTGACCAATCCCTATCCCTTTAGCCCATGTTAGACTGGGACTCTAAAGGGCTACACCCTAGGACTATAGGTTAACCATAAGTAAATGAGATTTGTAAAGAGGCTAGCTTCAAGTCTTCTAGGTAGTTCATCAAAAATCTCCAGTCCCAAAACTAAATTATGTTCTACAGTACTAGAGCCCTTGGTGTTCGGACAGAGCAAAAATTTTATTAAGAGAAATGCATTATCCTAAACCCAAAATGATTTCTATATATAAATTTTCAAATAGGTCCACAGGTCTTTATCTAAACTTTCAGACCAAATGTGTTTCAGAATTCAGAAGACTTCAGATTTTATAAAGGTAATATGGCACATACACCATAATACTATGTTATATCACCAGCGGAATGTTTGGCGGCACCTGTTATCAGTCTGAAGCAAACTTTAACAACATTCCCACAAAGTAGGATAAGACTAAACAGCTCTGTGTCACTTCACAGCAGGTTTGGCCAACAAATGAGTCACAAAAAATCTTTTAAGTTATTTGAACTTTTTTGATTTCAAAATTGCAGATAAGGGACTATAATTCCGTATAATGTTCAACACACAATCAAAGATAAGGAAGTCCCCAAGGATAAAAGATATCATAAGCACTAACAAGTAAAATCAACAGGCAACAAAAACATATTAACAGAAACATTAACAGAGATATGATGTGTTTGAATTACAAGGCCAGGTCAATATAATTATATGCTTACAATATATAAAACAATAAATCCAAGCTTGAAAGTTTGGCAGAAAACTAAAAATTATAAAGTGTCAAAGTAGATTAGAAAAAGAACTAAATATAAATCCTAGAACTATGAAAAACCATTATATACTGCTAAAGAGAGAGTAAGGTCAGAGGAAACTATCTAGAATAAAGCATGAAAAGACAAAAGCATGAAAAATATAAAAATAGAAGAGTAAAGTGACCTAACAGTCACAGGGAGAAAATTTAACATGCTAAATTGAACTACCAAAAGAAAAGGAGAGAAAGAATGGAGAAGCGGTGTTATTTCAAAAGATAATGACTAATATTTTTCCACATTTGATAAAAGATATCAATCCATAGTTTCAAGAAGCCCAAAGAATTCAAATAGAAATAAATAAAAAGAAATCCAGGAAATGGAGATGAAGTAAGAAAGAGAAAGAAGGCCCCTAAAACAGGCATAAATTAGAAAAACAAAATATAATATACATACATAGTCTAGGAGACTGATCTGTGTATATTAATCAGATAATGATATCTGATTAATAAGAGTCCAAGAAAGAGAGAATGGAAAAATGGATGTTATCATATGAGAGAGAGAGAAAAAGACAGAAAAGGAGCTATAAACAGATGAATTATCCAGAAAAGAAATACAAGTCTTTAGACTAAAAGCCCATGAATTAAAAAAGACCCAACCAGAGCACATCATCATGCTATTTCAAAACAATGGGAATAAAGACATGAGCTTAAAACTTCAAAAGAGAGGTGAATATAAAGGTCACCTATATAGGAATAGAAAAAGATGAGAAAACACTGACTACTTGGGAGTTACACTGAATGCCTCTAAAATACTGAAAGCCTGTTACACCAAAATGACGTACAAGGATTCAGAAATATTGATCCCAATGCACTATTTCTTAGGAAGCTACTTGATAATATGCCTCAGCAAAATAAAAATTAATTCAAGAAAGAGAAAGAAATGAGATCCAGGACAAAAGTATCCAATCCATAAAAGCAGTTATCGGAAGTCTCATGGCTAAGTCACATAGCAAGTCTAGAGAGCAACCAATGGAGACAAAAGATAATGGACACAAAGCTCCAGAATTATCTCCAAAAACAGCAAAATATGTGTGGGGTGGGATAATTTAATATAAAATTATATAAGAGCACTTGATATCATGGCATACTTGAAAAAATGAGAATATGAAAGACAATACAAAAAGACAATTAAAAATTTAAGGAAAAATTGAATAAGATGCACCAGAAAAGAAATATAACCAAAGTACCACACGATCATTTTTTTAAAAACTCTTTTTTCCCTGATTTTATCAGGGGAACCTGTCCCCAATATTTCAATGTAGGTTCTTTCTATTTTCCATAAGTGTTGGCCGGCTGAGAAATAAAGAGAAAGAGTACAAAGAGAGGAATTTTACAGCTGGGCCACCAGGGGTGACATCATATATCGGTAGGACAGTGATGCCCACCTGAGCCTCAAACCAGCAAGTTTTTTATTAAGAGTTTCAAAAGGGAAGGGGGTGTAATAACAGAGAGTAGGTACAAAGATCACATACTTCAAAGGGCAAAAAGCAGAACAAAGATCACATGCTTCTGACAGAACAGGATAAAAGGCAAAAGCAGAACTACTGATAAGGGTCCAACAAAGATCACAGGTCAAAGGGCAAAAGCAGAACTACCGATAAGGGTCTACGTTCAGCAGTGCACGTATTCTCTTGATAAACATCTTAAACAACAGAAAACAGGGTTTGAGAGCAGAGAACTGGTCTAACCACAAATTTACTAGGGCAGAGTTTTTTCCCAACCCTAGTAAGCCTGAGGGTACTGCAGGAGACCAGGGCGTAGCTCAGTCCTTATCTCAACTGCATCAGACAGACACTCCCAGAGCGGCTGTTTATAGACCTCCCCCAAGGAATGCATTCCTTTCCCAGGGTATTAATATTAATATTCCTTGCTAGCAAAAGAATTTAGCGATATCTCTCCTACTCGCACATCCATTTATAGACTCTCTGCAAGAAGAAAAATATGGCTATTTTTGCCTGACCCTGCAGACAGTCAGACCTTATGGTTGTCTTCCTTTGTTCCCTAAAAATTGCTGTTATTCTGTTCTTTTTCAAGGTGCACTGACTTCATATTGTTCAAACACACATGTTTTACAATCAATTTGTACAGTTAACACAATAATCACAGTGGTCCTGAGGTGACGTACATCCTCAGCTTATGAAGATAACAGGATTAAGAGATTAAAGATAGGCATAAGAAATTATAAAAGTATTATTTGGGAACTGAAAAATGTCCATGAAATCTTCACAATTCATGTTCCTCTGCCGCGGCTCCAGCCAGTCCCTCCGTTTGGGGTCCCTGACTTCCCGCAACATGATTTGACTAAAATGTGTACTACAGCTATATGGGGGATGCTATAGTGGAACTGTGTGGTATAAGAGTTCTAATGTTTTTATCATGAGAGAAAATAAATAGATAATATCTAAAATGAATAAGTTAAAAAGTAGAGAATATTATCATGTTACTTATGTGTGTGGGGGGTGGGGAGAGGACTGTTTTTTATTATAAGCTGTATGATATAAGTTATTAACCATGTGCATTTTTGAGTCTGATAAAACTTGTTTTAATAATAAAAAGGAATCATCCAAAATCCCACCACTCAATACTTTAGCCTATTTTTTTCTAGTATATTTGTCCCTCAGTATCCATGGGGAATCGGTTCCAGGATTCCCTTCAATACCAAAATATGAGGATGCTCAAGTCTTTTACGTAAAATGTTGTAGTATTTGCATATAATCTGTACCCAATTTTAAATCATCTCCAGATTACTTATAATATCTAACACAATATAAATGTTACATCAATAGTTGTTATACTGTATTTTGTATTTGTGTTATTTTTATTGTTATTATCACTTTTTCTAATATCTTCAATCCATGGTTGGTTGAATCCGCAGATGTGGGACCTGAGGATACAGAGGACAAACTGTATTTATTTTTTCCCATATGTGTGTGTATACTTCTTTAGATTTAAGGTCAGAATGTTTTTCTTTTCACATAACATCAGTATTTCCAATCATCATTTAAATGCTTTAAAATCATTACTTTTTTTCTTTTTTTTTTTTTGAGACAGGGTCTCGCTCTGTCACCCACTGCAGCCTCAAACTCCTGAGCTCAAGCAATCTTCCCGCCTCAGCCTCCCAAGTAGCTTGGACTACAGGTGTGCACCACCATGCCCAGCTAATATTTTTTATTTTTATTTTTAGGAGAGACAAGGTCTTGCTATGTAGTCCAGGCTGGTCTCGAACTCCTAAGCTTAAGCAATCCCACTGCCTTGGCCTCCCAAAGTGCTAGGACTACAGGAGTAAGCCACCTCGTCTGGCTGAGATCATTACTTTTAATGTCCGAATTACATTACATTGAGTGGAGTACCATAATTTATTCAGCCATTCCACTATTGACTAACTTTGTTTTAAAGGTTACTCCAAGTTTTTCATTTGTTTGCTTTGTTTTTACTGTTAGAAGTAACATTATAAAAAATTTTAATATAGATCTTTGTCAAATCTTTACTTTTCTCAGGTATATTGTTAAAATTACTGGTTCAAGGGACATAAAAAATTTAAGGCTTTCACCAAAGAGTAATGACTAGGATGGAAAAATTGATAAAGAAGACAGTGGTGAACTGTAAAGAACAAGGACTTTGTAGCCAGGAAGCTTTCTATGTCCAGTATTAGTTCTATTCCTTATTAGCCATGCAACTATATTTTGGCTTGTCACTTAACCTTCTTCCTCATCTAGAAGATGAAAATACTTTTCTCATAGAATTGTTATAAGCATTGATTGAGATAACACAGCAAGTGTCAAGTGTCACACCTATTATCAGTAATCCTTAGCTGAGAGTTTTAACTAGTAGAAAGGCAAAGCTTGACTATACAAGACAGAAAGGATCAGTGTAGCAAGATCTGGTAGTGGATGGGAAGGTGAAAGAAATACTAGAAAGGAATATACTTCAGCCATTTGGTCTCTCAAATGGGATCTTTGTACAAGAACAAAACAGAATGCTACCCCTCTTTCCTGTCTCGCTTTCTTCACCCCTATCTTTCCTGAAACTTTCTTCTCAAGATGGCTTTTCTGGGTAGACAGGAGTTCAGAGAGGACAGAGTACATACAGCAAGATAAATACACCAAAAAGAATTCTCTATTTAAGAGAAGGGCAAAGGACTTGAGCTAAGGAAGAAAGTTGAACAGTCAGAGTGTCAGGATAACAATGTCAAGGAAACCAGAGGAAAAAAGAATTTCAAGGAGAGGATGGTCCATAATGTCACACAGAAGTCAATAATGTTGTGGAGTTAAAAGTTGCCATTAGATTTATCAGCTAGGAAATTTGTAACTTCAATAAAATGGTAAGTATGGGTGGCAAGTTCCTATAGGCTAAGAAGTAAGTGGTTGGTGAGGACGTATACATCTAAAGTGATCTAATGTAAGGCAGAAGAGGTGTGAACGTGAGTCTTTTTTTCTTTTTTTTTTTTTTTGAGACGGAGTCTTGCTCTGTCGCCCAGGCTGGAGTGCAGTGCTGCGATCTCAGCTCACTGCAAGCTCTGCCTCCCGGGTTCATGCCATTCTTCTGCCTCAGCCTCCCGAGTAGATGGGACTATAGGCACCCACCACCACGCTTGGCTAATTTTTTGTATTCTTTAGTAGAGACGGGGCTTCACCATGTGGGCCAGGATGGTCTCGATCTCCTGACATAGTGATCAGCCCACCTCAGCCTCCCAAATGCTGGGATTACAGGTGTGATCCACCGTGCCCGGCCCATAAGAGTCTTTTTTAAAAATTATTGTTAACAAGGTTGGTGATCCATGACTCTGCTTTTGGCTTTTAATTAAAGCACTCAAGAAAAAGTCACTTTATAAAAATTTCTCTAAGATCTGGTATAGCCTGTTAATTCACACAACTATGTATTTTTCTATAAACAATTTTCTGGGCTGGGCACGGTGCCTCACACCTATAATCACAGCACTTTGGGAGGCCGAGGCAGGCAAATCACCTGAGGTCGGGAGTTCAAGACCAGCCTGGCCAACATGGTGAAACCCAGTCTCTACCAAAAATACAAAAATTAGCTGGGCATGGTAGTGTACGCCTATAATCCCAGATACTCAGGAGGCTGAGGCGCAAGAATTGCTTGAACCTGGGAGGTGGAGGCTGCACTGAGCCGAGATCACGCCACTGTACTCCAGCCTGGGTGACAGAGCAAGACTCCGTCTCACAGTTTATGAATGACAGCAAAGATACTTTGACACCAGATGATATTTTCAGCTAATAATTCTAATAATTCTTTTCTCTTTTTTATGATGGATATATGGTAGATCCTAGTTATGGTCAAGGAATGAATTTGGAAGCCTTTACATGTTCCTCTGATTATGAAATACGATCGTATTTCATTTTCTGGAAGAAAGCACACGCTAAATCACAATTGAAATTAAGTGGCAAATGATGCACCTTTTAACTTTATAAGCATTTTGTACGTAATTGAAAAAACCCATGAAACAATTTCATACATTGCTTTGATTCTTTCTGTACAGAATATAGGATGGATTTACTCAAATCTTAAAGTCAAGGTGTTTCAGATTTCAATGTTTTGCTTTTTAATTTATGCAAAATTTCAATATTTGGCTTACGAACCATCTTTCAGTTATTTAATTCCATCATCAACATCGGCAAGTAGTTTTGTTTTGGGTATCACTTTAAAAATGTAAAATACTCCAGTTTGTGTAACTGCCTAAGAAGGGTATGGCATACTATGTATCCTTGAGGAACAGGGTCAAACTATCGAAGATACAGAGATGAATAGTGTTAGTATAAGGCTTCACTTAATGCAGCGTCTGGCTTCCTCTCATGAACCTCCTGGTGTGTATTAACCATCAATATTAACTATCACAAGTCCACCCCTTGTCAACTAGAACCCATATGCATCTCCTGAGGTCATAATCTTCAAATAAACACAATAAGGTCATAATTATGCCTAACATAATAAAACTATCCTTCGTACAACCAGAGACGCACCAATCCCCAACCCAAACATTACTACATAAAGTTAACAACACTTAAATGCCAATACAATGAAGATATTTTCTTAATACAAGTGTATAAATGTACAAATATGTTTTTCGCAAAAGGAGAAAATACTCATGACAATTACGGTCCTCATTTCTGCAACTGGCCACATGGTCGTAGCTGGTATTGATGACCTTCTTCTACTACTACCAATTCTGTATTCCCTTTGCCTTCAGCAAGCACCTCAGCAGGTCATGTTTTTTTTTCCTGGTGGAGTCACCCAAACCTTCATTCCTGAAGGGTCTAGGCCATTTGTAGTCTTGCCTGGTTTGGGCTGTTGTAGTTTCCCATTGACCTTAATCACAGAGTATGGTAATACTAAGAGAAGCTCCAAGGGATCTCCTGTATTCTAAACATACTCTTCCTTAACTCCACTGTGGAGTAGTAGACTGATTTCATCTTGATAGTCCAGTCAATCACCCCAGCCAACACAGTAACTTCCTTCTTAGCCTGTTAACTTAAAGGTAGGAGGAGCCCAAACTGTCCAGATGGCAATCTTAACTTCCAGTTTAATGGAATCATTGTTGTACCTCCTGGTGGCAGTGTTCTTCTCTCTGGTACTAAGACCTCTAGGCCAACAGAACATAATGTTGCAGGAATAGGAAGCAAAAACTGTGCTAGTGGATTACTAGGGGTGATAGTGAATCGTGCCACTTCCATTTCCACCCCTTGATTCCTGGACCTGTGAATTCTGGCTATGCAAGAAACAGTACCATATATTAGATGCCGATTCAGAGCATGCACAGCCTTCTGGAGAACTCTGCCCCAGCCTTGCCAAGTATTCTCACCTACATGGCATTGTAATTGTGACTTCAAAAGGCCATTCTACCGTTCTATCAATCCAGCTGCTTCAGGATGATGAGGAACATGGTAAGACCAGTGAATTCCATGAGCATGAGCCCACTGCCACACATCTTTAGCCATAAAGTGAGTGCCTTGGTCAGAGGCAATGCTGTCTGGAATACCGTGACAGTGGATAAGGCATTCCTTGAGCCCACATATGGTAGTCTTGGCAGAAGCATTATGTGCAGGATAGGCAAGCCCATATCCAGAGTAAGTATCTATTCCAGTGAGGACAAACCTCTGCCCTTTCCATGATAGAAGAGGTCCAATATAATCAACTTGCCACCAACCAGCTGGCTGATCACCCAGAGGAATGGTGCCATTTTGAGGGCTCAGTTTTGGTCTCTGCTGCTGGCAAATTGGGCATTCAGCAGTGGCCATAGCCAAGTCAGCCTTGGTAAGTGGAAGTCCATGTTGCTGAGCCCATGCATAACCTCCACCCCTGCCACCATGACCACTTTGTTCATGGGCCCATTGGGCAATGACACAGGTGGCTGGGGAAACAGGCTGAATGGTGCATACAGAACGAGTCATCCCATCCACTTGATTATTAAAATCCTCCTCTGCCAAGGTCACCCTTTGGTGAGCACTCACATGGGATACAAATACCTTCACAGTTTTTGACCACTCAGAGAGGCCCATCCACATACCTCTTCCCCAGATTTCTTTGTCACCAGTTTTCCAATCATGCTTCTTCCAAGTCCCTGACCATCCAGCCAAACCATTGACTATAGCCCATGACTCAGTATATAATCACACATCTGGCCATTTCTCCTTCCATGCAAAGTGCACAACCAGGTGCGCTGCTTGAAGTTCTGCCCACTGGAAAGATTTTCCTTCACCACTATCCTTCAGGGATGTCCTAGAAAGGCGTTGTAGTGCTGCAGCTGTCCACTTTCAGGTGGTGCCTGCATATTGTGCAGAACCATCTGTGAACCAGGCCTTAGTCTTCTCTTCCTCTGTCAGCTGATCATAGGGAACTCCCCATGAGGCCATCAGTGCAGGCTGGGAGACAGAAGGCAGGGTGGCAGGAGTGAAAACCATGGGCATTTGAGCCACTTCCTCATGTAACTTACTTGTGCCTTCAGGACCTGCTCGAGCCCGATCACATATATACCACTTCCATTTGATGATGGTTGCTGCTGTGCATGACCCACATTACGGCGAGATGGGTCAGAAAGCACCCATTTCATGATAGGCAGTTCAGGTCACATGGTGACTTGATGACCCATAGTCAAATGTTCAGTTTCCACCAAAGCCCAGTAACAGGCCAAGAGCTGTCTCTCAAAAGGAGAAGAGTTACCTGCAGAAGATGGCAGGGCCTTGCTCCAAAATCCTAGAGGCCTCTGCTGTGATTCACCTATGGGGGCCTTCCAAAGGCTCACAAACAGCATCCTTATCTGCCACTGACACCTCAAGCACCATTGCATCTGCTGGGTCATATGGCCCAAGTGGCAGAGCAGCTTGCACAGCAGCCTGGACCTGTTGGAGAGTCTTCTCCTGTTACAGACCCCACTCAAAACTGGCAGCCATTCGGGTCATTCGATAAATGGGCCACAGTAACACACCCAAATGAGGAATGTGTTGCCTCCAAAATCCAAATAGGCCCATTAGGCATTGTGCCTCTTTCTTTGTTGTAGGAGGGGCCAAATGCAGCAACTTATCCTTCACCTTAGAAAGAATATCTCAACAAGCCCCACACCACTGGACCCCTAAAAATTTTACTGAGGTAGAAAGTCCCTGAATTTTAGTCGGATTTATTTCCCATCTTCTGGCATGCAAATGTCTCACCAGTAAGTCCAGTGTGTTTGCTACTTCTCGCTCACTGGATCCAATCAGCATAATGTCATCAATGTAATGGACCAGTGTAACATCTTGTGGAAGAGAAAATTGATCAAGGTCTCTCCAAACAAGATTATGAAACAAAGCCAGGGAGTTGATATACTCCTGAGGTAGGACAGTAAAGGTATATTGCTGGCCTTGCCAGCTGAAGGCAAATTGCTTCTAGTGGGCCTTATGGACAGAAATGGAGAAAAAGGCATTTGTCAAATCAATGGCTACACACCAGGTACCAGAAGATGTGCTAATTTGTTAAAGCAATGAAATCACATCTGGTACAGCAGCTGCAACTGGAGTCAGCACTTGGTTAAGCTTACGATAATCTACTGTCGTTCTCCAAGATCCATCTGTCTTCTGCACCAGCCAAACAGGAGAGTTGAACAGGGATGTGTTGGGAATCACCACCCCTGTGTCTTTCAAGTCCTTGACAGTGGCACTAATCTCCGCAATCCCTCCAGGGATGTGATATTGTTTTTGATTTATTATTTTTCTAGGTAGAGGCAGCTCTAACGGCTTCCCTTTGGCCTTTCACAGCAAAATAGCCCTCGCCCTATCAGTCATGGAGCCAATGTGGGGATTCTGCAAGCTGCTAAGTATGTCTATGCCAATTACGCATTCTGGCACTGGGGAAATGACCACAGGATGAGTCCAGGGACCCACTGAACCCACTGTAAGTTAAACCTGAGCTAAAACTCCATTAATTACCTGACCTCCATAAGCCACTATTTTAACTGGAGGACCATAGTGATGTTTTGGGTTCCCTGGAATCAACGTCAGCTCAGAGCCAGTGTCCAATAGTCCCTGAAATGTATCATCATTTCCCTTTCTCCAATGCACAGTTACTCTGGTAAAAGGCCAGAGGTCTCTTTGGGGAAGCAGGGAGAAAGATTTACAGCATAAATTGTCGGTAGAGCGATCCTTCTTCAGGGGGACCTGGCCTCCCCTTCATTCAAGGGGTTCTGGGTCTGTAAACTAGCTCAAGTCTGGAAATTGAGGAGCCATTATTCTGTTTTCATAATTCGAATTCGTCTTTTGTCCACTTGACCTGGACGTTTTCTGCTTATATAAATTAAAGTAGGAATGCAGTTTCACTTCTAGAAACACCATGATTAATTAGCCAATGGCAGAGCTCTACATGAGTCAAACTATTCTGATTGCTGCTTTGCCTCTGCTGTCCATTATGGTAGCTATGTTTACCTTGCTTTTGACAGTTGAGTGCCGCTACTTGGCCCCTGCCACACTGGAATCCAATCATTCCCACTGCATTTAAATTTTATAGTTGAGCGACTGCAGTTCCCACAGTTAGATCTGGCATACAGAGAAAAGCAGTCCCTATGGAGCTCTTCAAAGATGCAGATGCTGCCCTTACAAATCCATTTCGCAAACCATTGGTCAAGGGTATAGCTTCTGGACTCTTCCAGCTGGGATGAGTAGGTCTAAAGTGACTAATCCACTCCAGTATCACAATATCCCTAAGCCTTGGATCCCTTCCTCTACATTAAACCAAGGGAGATTAGGCATTTCCAGCTCACTCACAGTGGGCCATCTTTTAATTCACATTTCACCTAACCAAGCAAATGAACTATTAGAACCTTTTTTTACTCCCCAAGCTGCCACATAAATGCAGAATCCCTACTTAGGGGGCCCAAATTAATAAATTCAGCCTGATTCAACTCTACGTTCCATCCACCATCATCCCACACCCTTAATATCCATTCCCATACCTGTTCTCCATATTTCTGCTTATATAAATTAGAGAACTCAGCAATTTTTTTCGAGTGTAGCACACCACCTTGTGGGTCACACTCTGAATCTCACCTCTAGGAGCCTGCCAGGACTTTAGTCTAATTATAGGTCTAGAAGCTAACAGGGTGTTGGGGGTGGGTCCTGGGTGTCTTGCCAGGCACCAGCCTCAGGTGACGCCATCACTGTTGCCTCAAGCAGCATATCTCCTCAAACAACGGTGGAAAGGATGATGGCAGCATGGGTTGGGGAGGGGATGCTGCCACTACTGGGGATGAGGAAGCTGTTTCTTCTGGTAAAATCGGTTCATCAGAGTTTACAAGCTCAGTGTCCCCAGCTTCATCAGGGTCCTCCCACATGTCACCATTCCAAGTTGCAGGGTCCCATTCTTTTCCAGTAAATGCCCTCACTTTAATAGTAGACACCTGGCGAGGCTGTCCATGCACCTTTTGTTGCAGGTCAGTCACTAGCGTAAGAGCTTCTGTCTATTTTCCCACAATTTCAACTCTTTCTCTACAAGAGATAAGACTTTCAATCACGGCAATCTTAACGGATTTGAGGCTCAGTATCTGCTTCTGAAGCCGGGAGTTAGAAGCCCCAAGTTCATTATTTTCTTAAATCACTTGGTCCAGTTAGAAGCAACTAACCAACTTCATTATGTTCTTTGGTTCTCCACATATGGTCAAAGGTATTATGTATAAAGTTGCTAAACTCTTTGCCTCTCACGAGCAGCACATCAGGAACGTCAAACACATTTATTTTGCATAACTCTCTAAACAGTTCATGCCAAGGACTATCACTGTTCTCCATTTTATTAGAAGTAGCGTCCTTAGCATTTTTGGGTCTATTCATATTAAGCAGCCAACTCCAGAAACCCCAAAACCAACAAAAGAACTCCATCCTTAATATTCTGTTCCTCTAGAACCACTCTTGGTACCAAAATCTGTATTAGTCAGGGTTCTCTAGAGAGAGCTAATAGGACAGATGTATATATAAAGGGGAGTATATTAAGGAGTATTAACTCACACGATCACAAGGTACCACAATAGGCCATCTGCAAGCTGAGGAGCAAGGAAGCTGGTCCAAGTCCCAAAGCTCAAGAACCTGGAGCCCAATGTTCAAAGGCAGGAAGCATCCCGCATGGGAGAAAGATGTAGGGTGGGAGGCTAAGCCAGTCTAATCTCTCCACGATCTTCTGCCTGTTTTTTATTCTGGCCACGCTGGCAGCTGATTAGATGGTGCCCACCCAGATTGAGGTTTGGTCTGCCTCTCCCAGTCCACTGACTCAAAAGTTAATCTCCTTTGGCAACACCCTCACAGATATACCTGGGAACAATACTTTGCATCCTTCAATCCAATTAAGTTGACACTATTAACCATCACATGGTGGTTGTGCCTAAAATTTTTGTCTCCAAAATATCACAGAAGATTGGTTGTCATGAAACATACATATTCACATGTGCACATATTCAATGTTGTATGTACCTGTAGTTCATTTTTGCTACTGTAAAATATATTCCAATTTATGAATTTATCAACATTTAACCAATCTACTGCTAATGAACATTTGACTTATCTCCAATTTTTTGGTATTATGAACAATGTTCCTGCGAACTTTCTTATATATGTCTCTTGGTACACATATTTAAGAATTTCTCAGGGGGTCCGTTCCAAGATGGCCAAATAGGAACAGCTCTGGTCTGCATCTCCCAGCATGATCAACGTAGAAGACAGGTGATTTCTGCATTTCCAACTGAGGTACCTGGTTCATCTCATTGGGACTGGTCGGAAAGTGGGTACAGCTCACGGAGGGCAAGGCATCACCTCACCCGGGAAAGAGCAAGGTGTCGGGGGATTTCCCTTTCCTAGCCAAGGGAAGCCTTGACAGACTGTACCAGGAAAATCGGGACACTGCCATCTAAACACTGCACTTTTCCAATGGTCTTAGCAAACGGCACACCAGGAAATTATATCCCATGCCTGCCTCAGTGGGTCCCACACCCATGAAACCTTGTTCACTGCTAGTCTCAGATCGAACTGCAGGGCAGCCAGCCTGGCTGGGGGAGGTGTCCGCCATTACTGAGGCTTGAGTAGGTAAATAAAGCGGCCAGGAACCTTGAACTGGGTGGAGCCCACCGCAGCTCAATGAGGACCACTTGCCTCTGTAGACTCCACCTCTGGGGGCAGGGCATAGCTGAACAAAACACAACAAAAACTTCTGCAGACTTAAAAGTTCCTGTCTGACAGCTCTGAAGAGAGCAGTGGTTCTCCCAGCAGTGTTTGAGCTCTGGGAATGGACAGACTGCACCCTCAAGCGGGTGCCTGACCCCCAGGTAGCCTAACTTGGAGACACCTCCCAGTAGGGGCCGACTGACACCTCATACAGCCAGGTGCCCCTCTGAGACAAAGCTCCCAGAGAAAGGATCAGGCAGCAATATTTGCTGTTCTGTAGCCTCCACTGGTGATACCCAGGCAAACACAGTCTGGAGTGGACCTCCAGCAAACTCCAACAGACCTGCAGCTGAAGGACCTGACTGTTAGAAGGAAAACTAACAAACAGAAAGGAATAGCATCAACATCAACAAAAAGGACATCCATACCAAAACCCCATCTGTAGGTCACCATCATCAAAGACCAAAGTTAGATAAAACCACAAAGATGGGGAGAAACCAGAGCAGAAAAGCTGAAAATTCCAAAAACCAGAGTGCCCCTCCAGATGCTGGAGAGGATGTGGAGAAATAGGAATGCTTTTACACTTTTGGTGGGAGTGTAAACTAGTTCAACTATTGCGTAAGACAGTGTGGCGATTCCTCAAGGATCTAGAACTGGAAATACCATTTGACCCAGAGATCCCATTACTGCGTATATATATACCCAAAAGATTATAAATCATGCCACTATAAAGACACACGAACATGTATGTTTATTGTGGCACTATTCACAATAGCAAAGACTTGGAACCAACCCAAATGTCCATCAATGATAGACTGGATTAAGAAAATGTGGCACATATACACCATGGAATACTATGCAGCCATAAAAAAGGATGAGTTCATGTCCTCTGTAGTGACATGGATGAAGCTGGAAACCATCATTCTGAGAAAACTATTGCAAGGACAGAAAACCAAACACTGCATGTTCTCACTCATAGGTGGGAAATGAACAATGAGAATACTTGGACACAGGGCAGGGAACATCACACACCGGGGCCTGTCGCTGGGTGGGGGAATGGGGGAAGGATAGCATTAGGAGAAATATGTAATGTAAATGACGAGTTAATGGGTGCAGCAAACCAAAATGGCACATGTATACACATGTAACAAACCTGCACGTTGTGCACATGTACCCTAGAACTTAAAGTATGATAATTTTAAAAAAAGAATTTCTCTAGGATAAACAGGCAGAAATAAAATTGCTGAGCAAGCTATGAGCATGTTTAAACTTTTTCTTTTTCAGATGGAGTCTTGCTCTGTTGCCCAGGCTGGGGTGCAGTGGCACAATCTTGGCTCACTACAGCCTCCCTTTCCAAGGTTCAAGCAATTCTCCTGCCTCAGCCTCCCGAGTAGCTGGGGCTACAGGTGCGCACCACCACGCCTGGCTTTTTTTTTTTTTTTTTTTTTTGAGACAGAGTCTCACTCTGTCACTCATGCTGGAGTGCAATGGCACAATCTCGGCTCACTGCAACCTCTGCCTCCCAGGTTCAAGCAATTCTCCTGCCCGTCTCCTGAGTAGCTAGGATTACAGATGTGCGCCACCAAGCCCAGCGCATTTTTATATTTTTAATAGAGACGAGGTTTCACCATGTTGGTCAGGCTGGTCTCAAACTCCTGACACCATGATCTGCCCGCCTTGGCCTCCCAAAGTTTTGGGATTACAGGCGTGAGCCACCACGCCGGCCACACCTGGCTAATTTTTGTATTTCAGTAGAGACAACGTTTCACGATGTTGGCCAGGCTGGTCTTGAACTCCTGAACTCAAGTCATCTGTCCACCTTGGCCTCCCAAAGTGCTGGGATTACAGGTGTCAGCCACTGTGCCTGGCTGAGCATGTTTAATAGGTAATGTCAAGGTATTTTTCAAAGGGCTTGTACCAATTTACAGTCCCATGAGATAAAAATGAATTCCTATTGCTCCACATGTCCTTCATCACTAATGTCAACATTTTTTAATGTTTAGTCATCAGATGGTATATGAGAGTATTTCTTTGTGGTTTAAAGTTGCATTTTCCTAATTACTAATGAAGTTGAACATCTTTTGTTGTAGTTACTAATAAGCTGTGTTTCCTGTCTTATGAGGTCTCACTTGAAGTCTTTTACAGTCATCCCTTGGTATCTGTGGAGAACCGGTTTCAGGATCTGCACACCCACATACCAGTATCCAAGGATGCTTAAGTCTCTTATATAAGATGGTGTAGTATTTGCATACAGCCCAGGCACATCCTCCTGTATACTTTAAATCATCTCTAGATTACTTATAGTACCTAATACAACGTTTTCATGTCACTTCACTGGCATGGATTCAAAGTAGTACTCAGCATGCAGCAAATTTACGTTTTGATTTCTAGAATTTTCTGGAATTTTTTCCCCTAATATTTTCAATCCATGGTTGGTTGCTTCCAAGGATGAGGAACCCATGGATACAGAAGGCTGACTACATTCATTTTCCATTGATTGGTTTGCCTTTCTCTCTTAAAAGTTCTTTAGTCTGAATTTTAATCTTTTGTTTTACATGTTGCAAATATCTTCTCACTTTGTACCTTGACTTTTCCCTTTCTTTATAGTATTAGTTGTTTTAAACATGTTTTTAATGAATATGAATGGCCCCTAAACTTGTAAGGCAATATATTTTTAGGTATATATAATACAATTAGCAACTATTTATTTATTTATTTTACTATTATTTTTTTGAGACAGAGTCTCGCTCTGTCACCCAGGCTGGAGTGCAGTGGCGCAATCTCGGCTCACTGCAAGCTCTGCCTCCCGGGTTCACGCCATTCTCCTGCCTCAGCCTCTCCGAGTAGCTGGGACTACAGGCACCCGCCACCACACCCGGGTAATTTTTTTGTATTTTTAGTAGAGACAGGGTTTCACCGTGGTCTCGATCTCCTGACCTCATGATCCGCCTGCCTCAGCCTCCCAAAGTGCTGGGATTACAAGCGTGAGCCACTGCGCCTGGCCTATTTATTTATTTTTTTAAATTAATGAGAAGTACCCCAAGGAGAGGGTAGAACTTTTGAGAATTTAAGATCCTATCTTATTTCTTAAATATAATACCTATAATATTCTACACCTGTTCTTCTTTCATTTATATTTTCATTTGATAGGATTATATAATATCCTCAAATATTTATGAGATGTGGAATTTTTACATGTTTGGTCTTGGGATAGTAGATTTATATCTTTACTAGGATATAGAATCCAAAGATTTTCACAGGTCTCCAGAATAGTATGGGTAATATATATGAATAGTATGGCTAGAAGGATGACTGTCAATAACTCTTATCCTTTTAAGATTATAATAACAGCCCTGAGATAGTAGATTCAGTGTCTTTAATTCAGAGCTCATCATAATTAGCTTATTTTTTAAGTGTCATGCTTTCAATAGATCTATCTAGAAAATGTGTAGTTTGATGAGGAATTTTGTTTAGTTCTGATTTCATAAAAAATGATTCATCTTCCATAGCAGTATTTTTAAGACGAAAAATATCAAGTATGCTAAAGGAAAATAGTATCTACCATTTATCAAATACTATATAGTTACATCTTATATTTATTATTTTTAATTCTCACAGCACTCTACGAGGTAAGTTTTATAAATGAAGAAAGTGAAGCTTTTTCTTCACTTACATTCTTATGTACTTCATTCTATTGTGTGGCTTTGGGAGCCACACAATAAGTACCAGAGCAATAGTTATTAAGTGGTACAGCAATATTTAGCAAGAGCAACAATTCAAACACAAGCCTAGTAACTTTTAACCTTACACTAATTCACATTGCAAATTATTGAAAAGATCACTAACAATGAGCTATTCAAATGCAGTTAATTAAATCGGAATATTTAATAAACGCCTACTATGGAAAAAATACTACATTGACTGCTGACAAATTAGAAGTAATCTAGATGGTATGCTAGAATATAACCTTTAAAATCAGGAAAATATTAAGTCTCACTGATCCCAGCCACACCTGTCTAGTTGACTGCCTTTGAGCAAGTCATTTAATACCTCTTAGCCCCACTTTACTCAAATATAAATGAAACTACAGTGGAAATGCACTGTGTATGTTTATCTGTGCCGAGTGAAATAGAAGCAGGAATTGAATTTGGTTTTAAAGTAAATGAGGAAAGCAAAAATTAGGTACATTCAAAATTACCCTTCAAAATTCTTAAATCACTCAAACTACAGTTTCAAAGATAATATCTCTTACTGGATCCTATACAACTATTTTTATTTTTATTTTTCATCATTTGAACATGACAAGTTGAACAGTAAAAATGGTTGGAAATGTTATACCAAAACTATCTACATTTAAAATCATTCTTTGTGTCAGGTGCAGAGTGTTTGGTCATTCATTGGAGGAGCATCTTTTCTTTGCTTGGTGACTGCAGAAGCAGTGCAGCAGTTGGAGTAGTGGCCTAATACTTTGGCGCCGGGTAAAAGAAGATGGCCCAAACCAAATAGACTGCTAGTAAATCCACTGGTGAGGAAGCTTCCTGCAAACAGCTAGCCACTAAAGCTGCCAGGAAGAGCAGCCCCCCTCTAACGATGGTAAAAACAAAACAAAACAAAACAAAAAACAAAAACAAAACAACAACAACAAAAATCATAAAAAAGCATCACTACAGGCCCAGGACCTTGGTGCTTGGAGAAATTCATCATTACCGGAAATTGACCAAGCTTCTCCTGTACTTCCAGAGGCAAGTGAGGCATAGTTGGTGGATGTGATGGAAGACACTAGTCTGTGTGCTATCCATGCTAAGAGATGCCCAAAGACATCCAGTTGGTTTGCTGGATATGGAGAGAGAGTTTAAGTGAAGGCAGTTTTTATGGAGTTTTGTAGTAAATGCCGTAAAATACTTTAATTCGTGACATTTTTGTAAGAAATGACTTACAATATGCTGCATTTATAAGTCATTCCATATTTCACTCAAATGTGAAAAGTGACTGTTCACAGGCCTCAGTAATGAGATTTTGCTCATGAGTGATACGTTGCTAATATACAGAAGGGATGGGTGATAGTTCTTGTTCTCATGATGTATGTTTCTATATGTTAATGAGCTGCTGGGTAGATTTTAAGGCACTAAAATTGACAAATAAATGTGTACAAGTCCTTTGGCAATAAAATTAGTTATGATTTGATCCAAGTGTTTAACGATTGGGCCTCAGTTTGACCACACATCACAGAGATAGAATGTGGGCTTTTTCAAGGGTGAAGATATGTCTTAACCAAGTGTAACTTAAAGCTTCCTAAAACAAAAAAAGTCAGGTTGGTATCTACAAAATACACCGTGTACAGTTGTAATAGCTAGCTATTTCATATATTATATATAGTGTCAACATTTTAAAATTAAATGTTTTATATTCACCCAAAAAAAATTCTTCGTGTCATGTACTCGTGGTAAATTATGTTTAAGTTTCATGTATTATGAGGCAATCTAAGTGTTTAGGTACAAGGAAAAAAAGAATAACTCCGTTCCAAACAGGACATTTAAATCTAGGTAGGGAAATAATATATCAACTACCTGTGCTAGCTGCTGAGAAAGAACAGGGTGAAGGAGGGAAAGAAAGAAAAGGAAGGGAAAGAAAAGAAAAAACTTTTTTTTAAAGAAAGTTTAAAGAATTTCCAAATAGAATTAAGTTTTACAAAGCGTCATGTCATAAAATCATGTCCTCAGTTTTTCAAAAGTGCTGATTTAATTTTTATTATTTTCAATATAAAAATTCACTATATTCTGAACAAAAGTAATTTATTTTACTGTTGTAAGGCTTTCCCAACAAATAATTTTCCAATCAGAAAAAGGGGGGTTGGGGCAGAAAAGAAAGTTTGTTATTTATTGTGGTCTTTAACATTCAATAACCTGACTTGCGTTTATCCTATGAACCATATTTAAAGAGCATTATGCTGCTAGGAGATAGAGATAAAATACACCAGAAGATTATCAGTCAATGTTTGTGAAGGAAAATCAACAGATGTAATTGTCACATGAATCCACACTGATTTATTTGTCATGGCAGAACAACCTGAAAATTTTGGGATGAGTTCCCTCAAACGTGATCTAGATTTAAATATATTTTTTTCACTGCTTCCTGTTTGGCTATGTAAAAATTTGACCTACTAAGAGCCTTTTTTAAAAAAAAAAAAAATAATTTCCCTGATTCTCTAATTGTGACTCAGTCTGGCTGTCTCTATCTGCCTTCTGCCAGGGATCGGATTCTCTGTGGGAACTGGAAATGTGCACATACCCAAGAAGTAATGCAAGATCTCACTTTCCCCAGAGGCAGTGCCAACACCCTAGGAATTCAGACTTCTGTACTTCCTTCCCCTAAACCAGCGCCTTGGAGACAGAATGCAAAGGAAATAGCTGACCAGACTCAGAGGAGGAAGTACTGCAAGAAATATATTCATTTGCCTGCTTAGATACAGATCAAAAACTGAAGAAGACTGTAGGCTGCTAAATTCCTTACCATCTTCTTCCCTTTTAGACTCGTTTCTACCTTTAGAAGCTAAATGTGTCCATTTATTGAGAAGTTGATGAAGCTAGTTCAATATATGCACGTGTGTGTGTATATACACACATACACTAATGGTTTTATTGTTTAAAGAAAATAAATCTACTTCATATTTATATAGATGTGTCATCTACAACAGCTGTCCTAAGCATATCCATAGATTGCCTCAGAAGAAACATAGATTTGAAAAGCATTCTATATTTGAACACTTTTAATTTTAAAATAATTTATTCACATTTTTAAAAGTTCTTCTTCGTTCATGCGCTATTGCACTTCTACCTAATGCATTTTTTTGTCTTTTAGTTAATTTCATGTATTTCTCTTTGTATTCTCCAAGGTGCCTAACAGAGTAGATAATAGACTGTCATCAAATGTTTACTGAAATAAAAGTAGTATGACAAGATACCAATTATTAACAGTTGGAGGGGCAGGGAAAAGAAAAAAGATAGCACAGAGTACCATGAAACTCTGGGGGCATTAGTTTTCAACTCCCTTTCCCATCCCCACCTCCTACCCCCTCACTGTTAAAAATTATTTAAATCAGCATTGCTAGCAAGTTCTCTCAAGGGGTCTTGAGTTTTTATTTAGGTCCATATGCTCCTTCACCTCCATAGTCTGTGTTATACAATTATGAAATGTATGCATGTGTTCAGTTGTCTATCAAGGGTTATTTTTATAATAATTAGATTCACATAAGTCTAACTTTTGAGACTGAGAAACTGTCTTTTCTTTCTGCAAAATGAAGTTTTCCTTTATCCAGTGTGTGTTGTTATTAAAGCCTCAGGATTTTGCTACAATTCATTCGTCTTTTATTTCATTCATTAAATAGACATTTACTTATTGTCTGTGTGCCACAAACCTTTCTAGGTCTTAAGGACTATTTTTACATTTTCTTTAAATGAAATAAATGAATTGATATCACAGTTGCTATATTAGAGGCCCTTTGGGGATACAGCAAGAGTATAGGCTAGGAATTACCCAAGTCAGCTTGGGAAAGTCAAGGAAAGCTTTAAAGACAAGACAGCATTTGAGAGTAAGCAGAAATCTGTACTGAGCAAAAGCTAACGTGTAAACGGCAGAAAAAGAAATTTTATTTCATATAATTTCTACTGAAATTTGTGCAACCCAAAGTTTGGTTCACAGGCTTCTGATGATCCAGAAACTGTTACCAGGCTATGTCAAGATGGATACAAAAATAGAGGATAAGTATTTAGAAAGCTTCATTGCAATTTGACAGTAATATGTCTGTTGAATCTAAGTTTTAAAATTATGGCTTGTTTTTGTATGTTTTGTTTTCATCTGTCTATTCATTTATATTATATTTAACAAAATTATTGGCTCACAACATACTGAAATTTTTTAAAAGCACATACAGTTTGAGAAGTGCTATTATTAACTGCATCTAATTCTGCCTGTAACGCTAAAGTGTTCCCACTTTTAAGCTCCTTTTGAGTTCTAGAGTGTATGCTAAGAAGTTTTCCAATGACTTCAGGAAGAACCTTATATCATTTGGATGATTTTAATTAAGGATCATGCTAACAATTCAGCTAGGCTGACCAAAAGCATCCTAAGTATCTCAGTGGAGTGAGCAGTAGCTGGTTCACATTCTGTGGCACATATTATCAAAAGAAAAAGCAATTAGATGGTGATAGAATACTATTCTATTTAATTCTCCTAATACCTGAAGCCATTAATCCTTACTATTCTTTTGAGAGACAAGCCTTACATCTCTTTGGTATCATCTTTATTTAAAGAACTCAAGTGAATTGTTATAAAAATAAGAGTTTAATTCACATACAAATTCAACTAAGGACAGGTCTTTACCACCTAAAAACCTATGCTCTAAAATGGACAACTCACAGTGACTGTTTATTCCGGCTATATATAGGAGATTTTTTTTTTTTGAAAACTATGAAATTACAACAAAGTTTAATATGCATAAGATCATGCATATGAGAAGCATACCAATTTGGAAATTAAACCCTGAAGTCAGAATCTTTCACAAAAATCATTAGATCATGGACTCCTTGTTCTTTACTTTGCACGTAGTTTATTCTAGCTAGATAGATTCCTTCCTGTCAATCTTACAGTAGCAGCTTTCTTTTTAGATTTCAATGAATCAGGACACCAATACAATTCATAAAACATCAAAAGATTTGCTAGGAATTACGAAACAAAAATTAGAACTTAATGAACATATTCAGGTAATCTCAGAAGTGTAAAACCACATACAAATATTTTAGATACCACCCTGTGTGTAAGGCCTTACACATTTTGTCACCTCTTTTCCTCTAACTGTTCAGAGTATTCTTTTGGTTTTATAAAATTAAGTACCTTCAGTTCTCCTAGAGCCTATTTTTGAGATATTGGAAAATATAGACATATATGTAAGAAAACCAAGTAGTCAGCCAACAGTGAGATGAAAAAGAAAATAAACAGGCTAGACTCACTTCTTTGAGATCCCTCCTTCAAGGAAAAAGAAATACACAGTATATACCTGTTTCTCAAACTCATTTTAGACCAGATAATTCTTTCTGTGGAAGGTGGGGTAGGGGGCTGAAGGAAAGCTGTCCTGTGAATTCTAGGATGTTTATTTAGCAGCATCCCTGGCATCTACCCACTAGATGTCAGTAGCACACCCTTGCCCCCTTGACATGACACTACTCAACATGCCCCCAGTTGAGAACCACTGGTTCACAGCACAAAGCAGTAGTTTCAATTTTGTTTTCCCAACAGGTACCATCAGTTTAAAAAAAAAATCGGACATGCATCTCTATCTAGGTGTATTTATAAATTACATTCGTGGACTGCTGTAAATATACACTGCAAAAGATAGAAACATAAATTTAAACACAATGAGATAAAACATGTAAATAGATGTGCTAATACTTTTTTTTTTTTTTTTTGAGATGGAGTCTCGCTCTTTCGCCCAGGCTGGAGTGCAGTGGCGCTATCTCGGCTCACTGCAAGCTCCGCCTCCTGAGTTCACGCCATTCTCCTGCCTCAGCCTCCCGAGTAGCTGGGACTACAGGTGCACACCACCATGCCTGGCTAATTTTTCATATTTTTAGTAGAGACGGGGTTTCACCGTGTTAGCCAGGATGGTCTCCATCTCCTGACCTCGTGATCTGCCCGCCTCGCTAATACTTTTATCCTGAACCCCCGAGGATTATCTTTGTACTCCCAGGGATGTATACACCATACTTTTGAGACAACTGGTAAAGATTATTTTCAGATTTGATTATTTTATTGGCTCAGTTACTGTTATTTACAGTGAGACTTTGAGGTCATTGGGTTGTGTAGAACATATTCGTGCCATTTATAAACTAGATATAATCACTCCAATATACAATGTAACAGAAATGCTGTGGCCTTTACTGAAAAGTGAAATAACTCTAAAGCTTCAGAAAAATGTATTCGTTAAATTTTTGGTTCTACAGAAAAGTACACTCATAAGACCAATGACTCAGGATGAATTCTCTGGTTTACTTTGGTCTTTCTTTCTCCTGTATCTGGTACTTGTATTCAAAAAAGGATAGACAGATGTCAGCATTTCTACCACACAGTCCTACAACCCTACTTACAAATGGACCCCACTAATGTAGCAAGAATTGGTTATTATATCCTCACATGACAATCAATTTTTATTTAACAAAATTTGTGGAATACATAACAAGGAATATAAGAACTGTAATTATGGCTATTGCTGAAGGTCTCTTATTTTATGCCATAATGATCAGCCATAAAATAGTAGTTTGGGAGAATATTATCAGTCATTCATGTAGTAACTCATGGTTGATAATGATGCAGCTGGTATTCATGTCATCACTCCAGATTTACACAGGTAACATAAATCAACATTTGAAGTGAACCACAATAATTGCTATGGTTATTTGCCTTTATCTTGAATGCTTCTAACTACCATATGAGTCTCAATTTTATAACTGGCACCAGTGAATATGGCTCTATATTAAGCGAACTCAGTGGTCCCATCAGAGAAATAGTATTCATAGCTTTTTAGAGGGTATAAAATTTAGAAATTAGGTACTTTTAGTGACTCCTGTGGTTCATCACCCTCAAGCAAAACAATTTAAGCTAATATACATATATCTGTAAATAATGAAAAGTATAATTTGCCTTCTAAGTAGTAACACTCATTCAATAAATGTTGAATTAGGATCACAGAATGCAGGCTTAAGAATCATAGAATCCAAATGTAAGCTTAAGAATTTTACTACTTCTAAGTTTTATTTGAACATGCTTTTGAGAGGAAATACTTTAAATAATCTGCAAAGTAAAACTATTTTAGTGGCAGACTTTTTGGTGATGTAATTAATATTGTGCTAAAAATGAAACTGTCATCATCCATTTCCTACTATGACCAAGTGACTGATACTGAACTTGCCCTCCTATAAACACCTAGAAAACCAGACAAAATATATGAAACAACTTTTTTTCAGATACTAGACAACAGAGAGCACAGGACTGTGATCCCTAAGAAAAGGAAAACCTATCAATAAATCCTATAATAATCCCAGATTTTAAGCATGAGTCATGTTTTGAAAACTGGTACAAGGAGAGGGAACATAGACAGAATACAATGGCCTCAATGAATTTGAGGAAACTGGAATGGGAGTTTAGGGAGACTGCGACTGGTAGAATTTTCAGGGCAGAATACCAAAGAAAAGGGAGTTACAAAGAGAAAATGATCCAGAAATGTACAGAAATCTCCTTGAGTTATTGGTTGAATAATAAAGTGCATGTAAGTAGGATTAAACTTCATGACTGAAGGCAAAGAAAACTGCTAGGGAAATATAAGCTGAAAAGTTCCACAACTTACTCAGGGGTGGAGGTCATTTGGGATCCTTCAAGTCAAAGAGGAAGAGACTTTGTTGAATACCCAGAGCATTGTATAGCTATCTTCCAAAGGGTTACACACTGGTATTAATAGTAAGAGTAAATTAGCCCTAGAAAAAAAAGCATACTTTGGGGCCAGGTGCTGTGGCTCACACCTGTAATTCTAGTGCCTTGAGAGGCCAAGGTGGAAGGACTACTTGAGGCCAAGAGTTCAAGGTACAGTGAAGCTATGACCATACTTCTGCAGGGTGAGACTCTGTCTCTTAGAAAAAGAAAAGTAAAAAGGGTACTTTAGATCCACCCTAATAAAGCTTTCAATCAAGCCTCAAAACTAGCAAGCTGATTCTCAAGAAGTTTAAACCCAGTCATAATTAAAGAAAGACAACAAAAACCAAACTATCAACAATGTAAAAATTGTTATGCAAGTAACAGTTTTTCTGGTTGTGGTTCACCTTTTGTGAACTTTTTTTCAGATACTAGACAACAGAGAGCACAGGACTGGTTCACCTTTTGTGAACCTCAACCAGAAAAAAGAAAATCAGTCAGTAGGTACAATACCTACTGAAATGACAGACATGATAGAATTAGGAAAGACTATAAAACAGCTATCATAAACACATTCAATGTGCTAACAAGGACAGAAGTGAAAGATGTTTTTTAAAGGACCAAACAGAAGTTCCAGAATTAAAAAATACAGTATCTAACATGAAAAATTTACTTGATGAATAGAACAGCAGATTAAATACCACAAAGAAAATATCAGTGAACAATAAGATATAGCAATCTAAAATACATCAATTGAAAAACTGAGTGGGGGAAAAAGGCCTGAAAACAGTGGCCAGTGGCCTACAGAGGTTATCAAGTAATCCCTGGTGAAAAAAATAGAAAGGGAGGAGAAACAAATACGGCTGAAGAAATAAGCCGGGTGCAGTGGATCACACCTATAATCCCAGCACTTGGGGAGGCGGAGGCAGGATTGCTTTAGGCCAGGAGTTCGAGACCAACCTGGGCAACACAGAGACCCTTGTCTCCACAAAAAATAAAAATGAAAAATTGGTATGGCATGGTGGCACATGCTTGTAGTCCTAACTACTCAGGAAGTTGAGGCGGGAGGATCACTTGAGCCCAGGAGTTGGAGGCTGAAGTGAGCTATGATTGTACCACTGTCGTCTAGCATGGGCGACACAGAGAGACCCTGCCTGCCCAACCACCCAAAAAAAGAAAGAAAAAAGAAAAAGGAAGAAAGAAAGCTGAAATGTTTTTGAAATTTGAACTAAAAATCCATAAAACCAACAATAAATCCCATGCAGGATAAAACCAAGAAAACCACACCAAGACAAATAATAATTAAATTGCTGAAAACTGGTTATAAAGAAACAAAATAATAATAACAGCCAGAGGAGGATAACTATTACATGCAGGGGAACAAATAGGAGAATGACTGCTGATTACTACTCATCGGAAAGAATCAAGCCTCAAGATGATGGAACATGACTTTAAATGTACAGAAAGAAAAGAAATGAAATTCTATAATTAGTAAAACATACCATACCCTTCAAAAATGAAGGCAAAATACTTTTTTAAAAAGCTGAGTGAATTCACTTCCAACAGACCTTATTTAAGTCTAATGTAAGCAGAAGTAAAAAATAACAGAGTAGAAATCAATGGAAATGAAAACGGAGAATCAACAGAGAAAAATAAAACCAGAAGCTGGTTCTTTGAATAGATCAACAAAATAGATAAATCTTCACCCAGTATAAGAAAATAAAAAGGAGAGAAGATAAATTGTCAGTATCAGAAAAAAAAAAAAGAGAAAAGTCATCACTACTGATCACATGGATGTTACGAGGACAATAAATATTACAAACAACACTTTATCCATAAATTTGATAACTTAAATGAAAAATTCCTTAAAAGATGTAATTTACCAAAATTCACACAAAAAGAAATAGGTAACTTTAATAGCTCTATATTTATTAATGATATTGAATAAATAATAAACTTTCAAAAAAAACAAAGTGCCAGGTCCAGACAGTTTCAATGGTAAATTCTACCGAACATTTAAGGAACAAGCAATAACAATTCTCCAAAATCTCTTCCAGAAAACAGAAGTAGATGGAACACCCCTAATTCAATCTATGAAGCCAGCATTACCCTAATACCAAAACCAGAGAGAGACATTACAAGAAAGGAAAACAACAGAACAATATCTCTCATAAACATGAATATAAAGACTCTCAACATTAGCAAATCATATCCAACAATTTATAAAAAGAATTATATAACATAACCAAGTGAGATTCTAGGTATGCAAGGCTGGTTCAACAGTTCAAATCAATAAATGTAATCCACCATATAAACAGGATAAAGAAGAAAAATCATATAATCATATCAACTGAAGACCAAAAAGGGAGCCGGAAAAAAATCCAGCACCCATTCATGATTTAACCCCCTCACTTCCCAACATGAGTTCATCTATGTTAACAAACCTTCTTATATATCCCCAAGCCAAAAAAAAAATTTTTTTAAATCTTCTCAGCAAATTTCCTCAACTTTGTAAAAAACATCTACAAAAAACCTATAACTAACATACTTAATGATGAGAGACTGGCCACTTTCTCTCTAAGATGGATAACAAGACAAAGATGTTACCCATCTCTCACCATTCCTCTTCAGCATCCTACCGCAAGTCCTAACTAGAGCAATAGTTAGGAAAAGAAGAAATAAACCTGCCTTTATTTGCAAATAACATGACTGTAGAAAAAAAAATGTAAAGAATCTACTAAAAACCTCTCGGAACCAATAAGCAGTTATAGCAAGGTCACAGAATACAAGGTTAATGAGCCAAAGTCTATTGATTTCCTTTATGCCAGCAACAAACAACTACAATCTGAAAATTAAAAAATAAAAATAAAAATAAAACCATTTACAATGGCATCCCCACACATACAACAAAAAGAGACTAGAAAAGAAATACTTCAGTATAAACCTAACAAAATATGTACAGAATCTGTATGCAAAAGCTATGGAACATCGATGAAAGAAACCAAAGAAGATCTAAATAAGAGAAATTCTAAATTCATGGATTGGAAGACTCAATTTTGAAAAGATGTCAATTCTTCCCTACTTGTTCTATATATTCAACATAATCTCAATTAAATTTCCAGCAAGTTGTTTTGTGGATAACAAACTATCCCTAAAGTTTATATGAAATAGGAAAAGACCTAGAATAACCAACACAATACTGAAAAAGAACAAAGTGGAAGGATCACACTGTAGTAGATCTTAAGACCTACTACAAAGCTACAGTAATCAAGAGAGCATAGTATCTACAAAGAACAGAAAAAGCAATGAAACAGAATAGAGAGACTGGAAAAAGACACACATTTATATAGTTAACTGGTTTTTGACAAAAGGAAACAAGTAATTCAATGGAGAAAGAATAGTATTTCAACAAATAATGCTGAAACATTGGATGCCTGTATGTAAAACTATGAACCTAAACACAAACCTAACATCTTTCACAAAAATAAACTAAAAATGGGACATAGATCTAAATGTAAATAAACTAAAAATGGAACATAGATCTAAATGTAAAAGTATAAAACTTATTTAAAAAAAAAAACAGGAAAAATTCTATGTGACCTGGATTTTGATGAGTTTTTGGATGTAACACCAAAAGCATACTGAATGAAAAAATTAATTTGCAGGATTTAATTAAAATTAAATTCTTTGCAAAACACACTGGTAAGAGAGTCAAAAGACAAGATATAAACTGGAAGAAAATATCTGCAAAACACATATCTGACAAAGGACTTGTATCCAAAATATACAAAGACTCTATAAAGTTCACCAATATAAAAACAGATAACTCAATTTTAAAAATGGGCAAAAGGTCTGAATGGGCGGCTTACCAAAGAAAATACACAGATAGCAAATATGCATACGAAAAATGATCAACACCATCTGTCATTAGGGGAATGCAACAGTGAGATTTGTTGTTTTAACACTACATACCTATTAGAATGGCTAAAATCCAAAATACTAACCAACTGCTGGTGAGGATACAGAGCAACAGGAACTCTCATTCATTGCTGGTAAGAATGCAGAATGGTATATTTTGGAGTACAGTTTGGCAATTTCAGAAGAAGTTAAACGCAGTCTTACTATATAATCCAGCAATCACGCTCCTAGGTATTTACACAAATGTCTGAAAACTTATGTCCACATATAAACCCACACATGGATGTATTTTATACCAACTTTATTCATAATCACCAAAAACTAGAAGCAACAAAAATGTCCCTCAATAGGTACATAAATACTATTCAGTGATGCAAAGGAGTGAGACATTAAGCCACACAAAGACATGGATGAACCCTAAAGGCATATTACTACATGAAAGAAGTCAGTTTCAGAAGTCTACATACTCTGTGATTTTAATAACATGATATTCTGGAAAAGGCAAAACTGGAGAGATGGTAAACATGTAAGTTGGCTGCCAAAAGAAGGGAGTGGGTCGGGGGTACTGAACAGGTGAAGTACAGGATATTCTTCGGGATATTCTTGGCAGTGGAACTATTCCCTATGATACAGTAATCATGGATATATGACACTATATATTTGTTACAACCCATAGAACTTTGCAGCACAAAGTGTGAATCTTTTTTTTTAATTTTATTATTATACTTTAGGTTTTAGGGTACATGTGCACAATGTGCAGGTTTGTTACATATGTATCCATGTGCCATGTTGGTTTGCTGCACCCATTAACTCGTCATTTAGCATTAGGTATTATCTCCTAATGCTGTCCCTCCCCCCTCCCCCAACCCACAACAGTCCCCAGAGTGTGATGTTCCCCTTCCTGTGTCCATGAGTTCTCATTGTTCAATTCCCACCTATGAGTGAGAACATGCGGTGTTTGTGAATCTTAAAGGATACAAATTTAAGATAAATTCTTTAGGAGGTCTGGGAATCTCAGGATTGAATGCAGAATGTGACAAAACTATCTATCTGTAATACAAATGTGTGAAACAATCTTACTGAAGATGGTAGGTGGGAAAGGGTGCTGTCCTAAGTAACCCTGGAAACCAGTGAAGTCTGTAAAACTAAACATGAAAGACATTATATGTAAGCACTATACTCTAGCTCAGGGGTCCCTAACCAGTACCAGTCCATGGCCTGTTAGGGCCTGTTAGCAACTGGGCCACACAGCAGGAGGTGAGTGGTGGATGAGTGAGCATTACTGCCTGAGCTCCACCTCCTGTCAGATCAGTGGTGGCATTCAATTCTCATGCATTGCAAACCCCATTGTGAACTGCTCATGCGAAGGTTCTAGGCTGCACACCCCTTACAAGAATCTAACGCCTGACGATCTGAGGTAGAACAGTTTGATCCCAAAACCATTTCCCCCACACCTACCCACCCCCACACCCGAGTCCATGGAAAAATTGTCTTCCACAAAACAAAAAGGTTGGGGACTGCTGCTCTAGTTGATGAAGCTGTTTCCCAGAGGGATATGGATTAACAATTCTGGAAACCACTATACATGTATAGTGGAACTGTATACATGTATTGGAACTGAAAAAATAAGTAAATGAGTGGGAGTCCAAGTTCCGAATTGTTGGTGTGGGAGTTTACAGATATGCCAGGGGAGAAGGGTAGAACGATCCATACAGTAATGGGTTAGAGTGAGAAACATTAATATGAACTTACATTTAGCTTATATAGATACAGGTGGTCACATACAGAAATGCTTATCAATATGTGTGTATACACGAATCAGTATAAACACATTTAATTTCTTGCTCTGTCAGCAGAGAGGACCTAGAAGCAACGATGCCCCAGTACAAACAAACATACCTAGTGCCTAGATCATGACTTCTAATATTATTCTCCAATAAAAGGAACCAGGGCTTTTTGAGAAATGGCTCATTATAGGACTGGAACAGGAAATATGTAAGATGGGCCTGGAGCATCTTGTAGTGCCAAAAAGTAAGGATATATTCAAACAAAAGTACAATGATGGGGTCAAGGATCCAACTAAAAGAGTATCCGATGGCTAAAGCTAGAACAATTTGAGCAATAGAATATATAAAGAACTATTGGATAGTAATGCAAAGTATGAATAAATATCCATGAGTCTAGTGATATAAATAAATAAATAAATAGGGGTAGGAGGGTGGACAAATCTGTGCAGAACAATTTCAAGTAATTTGTGTAGATACTCTACCCTCAAGGAGGTGGAACATAACACATCACTCCTTAAGCGTGCTGAGCACAGTGACTTCCAAAGAATACAGAATGGAAATAAGGGGGAAAAAAGTAACTTTACAGCAGAGAAACCTAGCAAACACTAGCTCAACAAGGTGATCAACATTAACAATGTTAAGTCATGTTGATAGTGTGTACCCTTGACATGACGTAATGAAAATGGCACTTTACCTCTGTGTCTCCCTCTAAATAAAAACCTTAAACTGAGTCTAACTATGATTTAAAAAAAAAAAACTGCAAATCCCAGTTGAGGCACTTTCACAAAACCTTATCAATACTCCTCAAAACTGTCAACGTTATAAAAAATAAAGAACGTCTGAGAGACTGTCACAGCCAAGATGGATCAGATCTCAGAAGATATGACAACCAAAGTTAATGTGGTATCCTAGATGGCATCCTGAAACAGAAAAAGAATGTTAGGTAAAAATAATCTAAATCAACCACGGTGAAACCCCGTCTCTACTAAAAATACAAAAAATTAGCCAGGCGCGGTGGCAGGTGCCTGTAGTCCCAGCTACTTGGCAGGCTGAGGCAGGAGAATGGTGTGAACCTGGGAGGCAGAGCTTGCAGTGAGCTGAGATCGTGCCACTGCACTCCAGCCTGGGTGACACAGTGAGACTCTGTCTCAAAAAAAAAAAAAAAAAATCTGAATCAAGTAGGAACTTTATTTAATAATAATTGTTAATATTGTTTCATTAAGTGTGATGAACGTACCATATTAATAAGGATGTTAATATAAGTAATAGGGAAATTGGATGTGAAGCATATGGGAACTCTCTGTACTATCTTGGTGATTTTTCTATAAATCAAAAACTATTCTATCATTAATATTTATTTTTAAATATCCTGAAAACAGTAACACAAAAAGCTGGTTCTTTGAAAAGATTAATAAAACTGAAAAATCTTTAGCCAGATTAATCAAGGAAAAAAGAGACAAGCTACAAAGTATCAATATCATAAATGAAATGAGGACATTACTACAGATTCCATAAACACTAAAAGGATAAGAAAATGTTATGAATAGCATTATGTCATTAGGTCGAACAACTTAGAAGAAATGTGTATCTGTTTCTTATGTGATATGAAACCTGAGAAGCAGAATTAAATTTCAGTGGTTTCTTCTCCCCAGCTTCAATTATGTCTTTGGCTATTTGTATACAGAATAAATTGTGGGGTTTTTCTAAAAATAAAGTAACTTTTCAGGATTATTATAGTATTTTGTGCATAAAAATTCTAGATACTATTAGCTGAGAGGCTAACTAAAAATTGTGGTTAGAGTAGCAACAATGTCTTTTCTTCCTTCTCAGAATCTTGTGTGTGTGTGTGTGTGTGTGTGTGTGTGTGACAGAGTCTCGCTCCATCGCCCAGGCTTGAATGCAGTGCTGTGATCTCAGCTCACTGAAACCTCCACCTTCCAGGCTCAAGCGATTCTCTTACCTCAGCCTCCCGAGAAGCTGGTACTATAGGCGCACCATCATGCTAGGCTACTCTTTGTGGGTTTTTTTTTTTTTTTTTTTTTTTTTTGGTAGAGATGAGGTTTCACCATGTTGCCCAGGCTGGTTTTGAATTCCTGGACTCAAGCGATCCATCCACCTGCCTTGGCGTCTCAAAGTGCAGGTATAACAGGAATGAGCCACCATGCCCAGCCTCTTAGTATCATATTTTAGTACCAGATTAATTTTGCAAGAATGGTAAAGGGAAAGAATTATTTCTAAAATTAATAATGTATTGTCTTCCCTGTGTGTCCTGCTACTTAGCTCAACTGTGACTATATGCCTATGAAAGAAGCTAAGTATCATTAAGATAACTCAAAACATTTCAGTAAAATACATGACCTTTATGTGACTGGTTATAAACATATGGAAAGACTTTTTAATCTGAAACCTTATGTATCTCAAAGCGACATACAACGACAGGATTATACTGCAGATTAGTGAATCCAGATTAATAAGTATTTCATAATCAAACTCTAAAAAATTCCAGTGAACGATCTTTCATTCCAGATGTCCTCTGGAACCAGCTTCCTCTCCCCTTGTTATTTATAACAACAAGAAATTTTGTAAACGTTGAATGTACAATGGCATATTTGGCTTTTTTACCCCCAGAAATTATGGTTATTTTCTATTTCATACGAATAAGAGATTGTTATTTATTATCTAGATTAGCTACTTTGTTGGGCTGCTTTGTGCGTAGCAGTGTGGTCATTAGTTGAAGTTGTATGAATGAGGGTGATAAGAATAGATCATCAGTTGCAGGAAGCTTGTCAAAACACAATTCCCCTTAAGATGTGGTAGCCATTATTATCATTTCTATATACTAGGTGTCCTCTTGAAAGTGACAAAAACACAGCCGACTGCTGCCATCTTGATAAAACTTGTGTTATCACTTTATAAGACTTGTTTTTCTTCTTCCACCTCCAAACGATCTACATCAGTTGCTCTCAATCTTCAATCTTAAAGCTCCTTTCTTCCTCCCCCGACTTTGCTCACTACCTGTCCTCTCTCCTTTCTCTTACCCTCTTTGTCTCTTTCTTTCCTTCTCAAGTTGAAGAGGTGGACTCTTCGCTACTCTTTTATCCAGTAAAGAAAAGGAGTATTGCGGAAAAAGCACAGTCTTTAGAATTAGACTGATACAAGTGTGAATGTTGGCATTATCAAAGAAAAGTTACTTCATTTTTATGTGCCTCAGTCAGTGGTGTTTCAGAACCAGATCACACTGGCTGGAGAACCAACTGTGCTCATCTCTTCTTCCCAAATCCCCTTCACTGACTTCAGGCTGGTAGCTTGAAATCAGCCATAATAGGAGTATTTACACCACAGAAATCGACAAACACTACAAATCAGAACTTTCACCCCAAAGAACTAGTTTTTAAAACATTCACCAACACATCATCAGCTTCAGTTTCCACCTCTTTCAAACAGGGCTAATAACACCAACCCTGCAAATATGTTGTAAGGACTTCAAATAATATCAGTAAAACACCTAGCAAAATTCTAGTGACATAAAAGGCACTTAGTATGTGGTACATAGCAAAAAGTTATGGTACTATAAATGAAGTCTGGCTATATGAAAGTAGAGCATAAATAATAAGTAATGCAGTCATTCATGTAAAAGTATAATAAAGCAGTTGAACTTTAGTAGAGGTGCCGGGTCCTTTAGGATTTTTAAATGGAAAGAATTAATACAGAATTCCATATACTTTTCCTCAATTAATGAGAACAATTTTTTTTTTTGCATCTTCTTCTATCTTCCAGGTTTCTTTTTAATTATGATCTCTTGTGTTCAGGTTGTCAGCCACTACTACATATCCCATAAAAACAAACTGAGTACTAGTAGCTGGCACAAATTCAGAAAAGCACAAGCAGTGGAAAAAGCACTGCGAAGGAGAAATCATACGTATAGGTAACTTAGTATATAATTTAGTAATATATGTTTGAGGCTTTCACAATTCTTCTTATTTAAGGTTTCAGAAATTTGAGCAAAATCCCTCAACTATAATTTATGTGTAATAAATTGACTTGCAATATCTCATGTAAAAAAGATTACCTGGAGTCTTCCAAAGTATCTCAGAGGAAAAAAATAGTTATGAATCTGTCTAGAAATATATTATTTTTCCTCCCTTCACTAAGTAATGATTTGAATGATTTTTTTTTTTACCTTGGCCCCCATAAATGAATGTGAGGTCTTCATTTCAGATTATCATCATGTTGCTAACATCACATAAATGAAATAAATTATTTAAGTAATTTTTAAATTTTCAAGTTCTTTGTTTTAAGTTGGTACACACATTTCCCACTTAGGCCCTCATATCCTCTGATGCTGATTTATTATTCCTATTGAATTTTTTTTATGGTGATCTCACGTCTAAATGTTTGGACTAGTGTTAAGAAGCACTCAAACTGCATTTTTATTAATGACACAAGTCTTATGATAACTGATGATTCTAAACCCAATTCAATAAGCAACACTCAATACGAAATTTGAAAACTATAACCACAAAAGAGAAATAACCCCTACAATACGGAGATTCAAGTTTCTCCACTGAATAGTTCGAAACTTTATCAAGAGGGGAAATGCTTTTCTAGTCTAAAACATAATTGTAATGTAGGGCATTATCCATTATTAATTACTAAAAACTATTTACAGAACGTTTCAGAATTATCATGTTCTGTAGTCATTTAAGTTAGTTATTTATACTATAGTTGTAGGTCTACCCCTTGCCTGCCTCTCTGGAATCATCTTACACTGCCTAGGCTCCTTACTTTCCTGGCTCAGCATTATCCCCTTCCTTCAGCTTTTCTAATACACTATCCTTCCTCATTCCATGGGGACCTTCCCATGCTATTCCCTCAAAATGGAATGTTCTTCCAGTGCTTTTTCCACTTTAATCCCAACTCAAAGATCAATTCCTCAGAGAAGTCTTCCTGTATTTCTCAGTGAAGGTACTGTTCCTTTTTAATATATTTTTTCTATTAGAAGCATGTTTCTTTCCTTTACAGTACTTACCAGTTTATATTTATGCATTTGTCTGTTTAACTTAAACTTTAGGCTCCTTGAGAGTAAGAACCTTGCCAATTCCTGCTTACCATTATTACATCAGCAAGTAGCATGGTCTCTGGCACATAGTAGGTGAATATTTAATGAATTATATACATAGATTACTACAAATTAAGCTGCAAGGTATATAAATCAACATCAGATGCAATTCAAGATCACAGCATAATTGCTGAATCCCAAGTAACACTGATCCAGTTAACTTAAGATCATACTGAAACCTATAGCTACCATTTGAAAGTATTAAACTCCAAATACGTAATTCAGGCCTTATGTTTTTTCAAATAGCATGGAAATTTTAATTCTCAGGCAGTATCACACACTTAACTCATGGTACTGTTCTCACAACTATTCATGTTACCCACTGTTCCTTTAAACAACTAAAGAAAATATTCAGCTGAAGAATATTCTGGAACTAGTAAAATTTAGACTAATTTTTTGTACAAAGGCCTATACTGGTAGAATCCCTGAAATAGAATTTTGAAATTGCACCTGATAGCCGGGCATGGTGCTCACACCTGTAATCCCAGCACTTTGGGAGGCTGTGGTGGGAGGATAGTTTTAGGCCAATAGTTCAAGATCAGCCTAGGCAACATAGTGAAACCCTGTCTCTACAAAATAATAAAAAAAAAGAATTAGCCAGGTATGGTGGCACACACCTGTAGTCCCAGCTACTCAGGAGGCTAAGGTGGGAGGATCACTTGAGCATGGGAGTTTGAGGCTACAGTGAGCTATGATCACGCCAATGCACTCCAGCCTGGAGGAATGAGGAAGGGAGTCTCTCTGTCTGTCTGTCTGTCTCTCTCTCTCTCCCTCCCTCTTTCTCAAAAAAAAAAAAAAAAAAATGCAACACATATGGCTTAATATATAGTTACTAATTCTGATGAGTTGGTTATGCCTGTCTGAAGCATGTATTAAGAAGATTCTGAGGCTGTGTCTAAGCTCGGTGAAAGAGAACTATGAGAATGGGAGAAAATATCTGCAAGCTATGCATCTGACAAACAACTAACATCCAATATCTACAAACAACTCAAATCAGCAAGGAAAAAAAAAAAAAAAAAAAAAACAAATAATCCCATCAAAAAGTAGGCAAATGACAGGAACAGACATTTCTCAAAAGAAGATATACAAATGGTCAAGAAACATGAAAAAATGCTCAACAGCACTAATCATCAGGGAAATGCAATTTAAAACCACAAGGAGATATCACCTTATTCCTGCAAGAATGGCCACGTAACAATGGCCACAACTAAAAAGTCAAAAAACAATAGATGTTGGCATGGATGTGGTGACAGGGGAATGCTTATACACTGCTGGTTGGAATGTAAATTAGTAGTACAACCTCTATGGTAAATAGTATGGAGATTTCTTAAAGAACTAAAAGTAGATCTACCATTCCATCCAGCAATAGCATTAACTGGGTATCTACCCAAAGGAAAAGAACTCATTACATCAAAAGATACCTGCATATGTATGTTTATTGTTGCATAATTCACAATTGCAAAGATATGGAACTAACCTAAGTGCCCATTGACCAATAAGTGAATAAAGAAAATGTGGTATATATACACCATGGAATACTACTCTGCCATTAAAACAACAACAACAACAACAACAACAACAACAAAATAATGTCTTTTGCAACAACTTAGATGAAACTGGAGGACATCATTTTAAGTGAAGTTAACTCAGGGATGGAAAACCAAATACCCTATGTTCTCTCTTATAACTGGGACCTAAACAATGGGTACACAAAGGCATTCACAGTGATATAATGGACTTTGGAAACTTAGAAGGGGGAGGTTGGGAGTGGGGTGAGAGACAAAAAAAAAAAAAAACCTACATATAGGGTACAATGTACACCACTTGGGTGATGGGTACACTAAAATCTCAGACTTCACCGCTATACAGTTCATCTATATAACCAAAAACCACTTGTGTCCTAAAAGCTGTTGAAATTTTAAAAAGTTTAAAAGAAGTAAATTAAGTAAATTAAATAAGTATGTTTAATTGGTGAAAAAGGGGCATAGTTATCACACATACACACACACACACACACACACACATATATAACCATGTATATACATAGAATACTTCTGGATGGATACAGTTCCCACAGCTGTTAGTTCTGGGAGAGTCCTGTGAAATTTGGAAGTCTAGGTTAGAAGACGTAGATCTCTCTTTCATCATAAACCCTTGCAGGTATCACAATGTTTTCTACTCTCATATATGACTGACTTTTCCCCCCAAAAAAGTTAATAAAAATGTTCAAAGTTAAATTAACAACATTAATCATTCCCATAACTTAACTATAAGGGAAAAAAACACATGTCAAAATCATGGCGATGAAAGGGACCTAAGATAATACTTTCCTATTTTATTAATGAGAAAACTAAAATAGTTAAGATAATTTTGTTAAGTAGTTAAGATAATTCCAAAGGCAATAGTCAATTCAGTGACATTAGCTCTAAAATCTAGGACCTCCTTATTCCCAGTAATCTGCCATGTACTATATGATTCTATCTCATCTTAGTATGTTACAGGAAAACTTGTCTAAAAGCTTTTTGCAACTTAGGTAAGCAATAGATAGCAATCACAATTTGACAATAATTCATACCAATTTGAAAACAGGTAGCTCGGAAGCTGCAATCTGGCAAGGTTGATTTTTTTTTTTTTTTTTTTTTTTTTTAAAGCAAGCTCAGGAAAGAGCTGAATTTAGCACATGGAGGAACCAGCTATTGCCTTCAATTGTCCTTGGAAAGTAAATGCCAAAGTCAAAGGTTCGTGCATGAACACTCTACACTGTTTAAATCCAGAGGCAGAAGCAGGAAATTAATTAGCCTCTCATTTGTTATCTGTGGCCTTCTTGACTGACCTAATAATAACTCATCTCCAACATTTAGAGAATTTGGTCTAGAAACAGTTTAAACTTCATCTAACCTATGCAACTCATTTTATCAGGTGCCAACCTGATAAGAAACGCACCCATTAACTCTTCTTCTTCCACAATATTCTTGCTTAGAAGCATATGTTAGGCCATCACTCGATTTCATGTGTTAGAAAAGTACAGCATTTGTTTCTGCAAAAGTTGATGAAAGCTTTTTAAATTTTCCAGCTTAATAGAGTGGAAACTGTATTACCATGCAATCTTGGACAGTAAATAAAAAGAAAAAATGACAAATATTGAAAGAATTCTGAAACCAACTCCGAAATAATTAGAATACAGAAAGACATAAGATGAGGGACACAGATATAGTATTCTAAAATGACTACTAGGAAAAGAACTATAAGACCTAAATTAAGCATTTAGAGAAAGGTATAAGAATATTGCTGACATTTTCCAAGGACAGAAAAAAATTATATGCTAATACGTTTTTCACAACATACTAGATTATTAGAGGACAAAGTTTCTCTTGAAAACTTTTTAGAATAAGTAACAAGCAAAAGGAAGAGGCTGCATCAACTAAGTAAAATCTGTCCTAATGTCACTGCCTCACTTAAAAGTAATTTTCATAGAGTATGAATCACAGTCTTAAATATGGAAATAACTAATAGTGGGGAGGGGGAAATTAAGGAGAAAAGTCTTGATTACAATATGAACCTTTTATTAAAAAAAAAAAAAAAGCTTGTTTTTCATAACTGATATCCTGGAAAGCTTTACCCAACCATTAAAATTCCTCTCTTGTCAAGTAGGGGGGATAAAGACCCAATGACAGTATGTTAGCTTTCCTTCTGCACTTTAATGCCACAGTTTCAAAAAAAATCTACATTTTTCAAAAATGGATTTCAGGATTTGAATCCTTACTTCTAGGAAAAAGGAAAGAAGTAGTGGTAAAGGTAAGGCTACTCTAATCTTAGTCAATCTCAGGGTGTGCCACTAAGGTTCACAGAAAGAGAACAGGCTCCTTCCATACCTGTTAGACTCCATCATGACCTCAGGCACTTCTTTACAGATCTACTGAAAATCATCTCCCCAGAAAAATGTACCCAAGAACATACATACGAAATGTGTAATTTCAGGGAATACCCGAACACCAAATTAGGACCTTTGCCCTAAAAAGCAACAACAGGTTTACACACTTTCCACCAAGGCAAATGCTATATTTAGATGTACATTACAATGTGATGGTGGCCTTTTATGTTTCATTTATTCTGTGCATTCTATGACAAAGGCCATTATCTCAGGAAACACAAATACCAAGAATAGACCACACTGCCTTACTGGAGATACACTGGACTGTTAAAACTATTTTCCCATTGATCATTCCTCCAGGGCAGTGGTTCAAAATAGGGGCTATGCACCCCCGTGGGTGGCACATTGGAATTTGTGTGTGTTTGGTTACTACAGTAACTAGAGGTTTCTATGGAAATGCAGAGTTCTCTCCTCCCCACAACACTGGGGAGGAAGAGATGGAGAAATGGACACGTATGTTAGAATGGAATGCATGGATATTCCCACAAAGTGAAAAACGTCCTACCACACATGCACGTAGGTGAAAACCCATTTATAATTATCTAAGCCTGAAACTGAAATCTGTTTTACACATAAATATAAGATACTTTTACACAATTTTAAGATACACTGAATTTCTAGGAATGCAATTACCAGGTAAATAGATGAAGACTGTATTTTGTTTTGTTTGGAACTTTACCAAGGTTGTTGACCGTTTTGAAAAATCATGTCACCAATGACAACACTATTTGTGGTATCTGAGCTGCCAATGAAAGAGACCTTTATTAATCTGCATTTGGAAATACTGCAGTTATGATGATTCTACATATAGGTGCAAGGACTTCACTACCTCATTATGTCTCCTAGTGTATATGCTTAATTATTTACATACTGAAATACAAGTTATTTTATTCTAAATTATTTTCCTTATTATTTCTCATTTATATTAATTAGGTATTACCGTATAATCACTTTTGACTTATATTCAGGTGGTTTTCACTATATGTCAATTTTACTTCAGGATAGTCTAAAGAGAGCATCACAAAATATTTGCTACAACAAGTGGGCAATAGGTCTGATAGGATTGAGAACCACTGATCTAGGGATAACAATATTAGATTTAAATGAAAAAGCTGTCAAACATCTTTACAAGCAGAATATTCAATGGTAGCTTACAGGATTAATTTGTAGAATATTTTTATCTATCTCACTATGCTAGCGGCTGGGATTACAGCCAGCTTCTCTACTGAGACCACCACCATTTCTACACATTATTTAGGCCACAGTCAGAGGCAGCCATTCCCCTCACATTAACCTTTGACAAACTATTATCTGGGCCAATTTGTAGATATAACTGATTTTACGAAACAATGTGAAAAAGATGGCATGGTAAAATGGTATGAAGGACTTGCAAATTCATGAAATAGACATGTCTTTCATCTCCTATTAATTTTTCATGGACAACCTCTCCCAACAGGTAACAGTCAATAACAGTTTCAAACTTAGGCCTTGTCCTGGTCCAAAGTTTGAAAAGGACTATCATGAATGAATGAATGGAAGGAAAGGAAGAAGAGAGAGAGAAAAAAGGAAAGGGAAACGCTGGTAAGGCAACATATGAAATAGAGCATGAAAAAGCTCTCCAGGAACATATCAAGTTTATATACCCATAAACTTATTAATTCAAAACATATTAGCCATGATAAATCCTTTTGAAAATACCTGAATGACAGACCCAAGTAAGAAGGCAAATTTATAGAGATGGTTACTCATGGTATATTCCCATAAGAGAGTGCCAAACAGAAAGCAATGAAAATTTGGGAAGGTTACTACTCCTAGCACTTTAGTCTTAAATCTCTCTCCTCCAACCTCATCCCTTAGGCCAAAGCTTCATAAAACATCTCCAAATAGGCCACCTCATTAAAATAGCTTATATTAAGTACTGGATAAAGAACTTTGACACAGAAACTATTTATAACCTATTCTCTATAGCAGGAATATGATCCACACCAACCTGTGCACCCCAACTATACAAGTAAAATATTGTCTGAATAGGCTCACTTTCAAAATGGTTAGTCCTTTTTTCCCTCAAAACTAGTAACTACTAGGGCTTCAAAAATATGAATTTCCCAATATTTTAAACAGGCAACTCAAGTATCAATTACTTTCATTCTTTTGTGGGGAAAGCTACTCGGAATATATATGACAGTCTACAGTTAGCCTTTACTCTGATTACAGGAACTAGTTACTGGTTAAATTGCCTGAACTACTGGTGTCTCTTTCTGAAAACAAAACCAGTACCCTTGTGAAAATAAGAGTGAGCAGGTACAATGTGCTGAGAGATCACATTATTTAAAAGGCCTAATGTTTCATTCCTCTTCTTTTCAACTCATGTCTTAAGGAGTAGAAATTACTTTTGGATGGCACAGACATAACATGGATAAAAATACTCCATACATTCTGTGGAATTTTCCAAGGAAAACCCATGTGTAATGGTGTATAAGTTTACTGACTGCTGATTAATAATTATTAATTAAGGACATAAAGACAAGCAAACTTACACTGAATTAAGAGCATATGCCAAGAAATGTAAATGAAATGAATTCGCTGCCTCCATTCAAACAGCTGAGACAAAGCTTCATAAAAAATAAGTGAGAAATGACAAAGGAAGAAATGAAATCATGAACAACTCAAATCAACAAAACTAAAAAACAAAAAGAACTGATAACTTTAAATAAAAGCACCTGGGCTGGTATGTATGTGCTTCATGTGTGTGACTACATGTATTTATGTTGATTGCTGATGAATAAATATTTAATATTTAAAACCTAAAGAACTGAAAAAGAGTTATAGACAGATAAGAGCTCATGGATATATAATATATATAAAAAGACCATGAAATATGAATAAATAGAATGTCCTTCAGAGAAAAAGAGCAAATAAAACAACTTTAAGAAATGAACAAAGAACCACCTCCAAGTAAAAACCACCAAAGAATTCCTCTTGAAAAATATGCTATAAAAAGGAGAAAATATTTAAATAGTTATACATATGAATAAATATTAAAAACAGTTTAATCCCCCTAAAAATTCTGTTTCCAATTACATATTCCCTTGTCTGATTATATATTTTACTACAATGAAAGAATAAACTATGACTTAGCTCTTCCCACATTAGCAGCATCCTCTATTATGCTACTACCAAAATATATATATATAATATATCTTTACATACTTCCTCCAGGCAAAGACCACAGAATTTCTCTATCTCAATTTAGCTAGTGCATGGGACAATTTGCTGTATCTTTATAAATATTAAAATAGGCAGAGGAAACTTTTTTGTCTACTTCACAAATATGTGGTTCTCCAGTCAACAACGTATTTCCTATAAATGCAGGTCAAGAATCCACTTTCAAATGTCTTGAATCTTTTTTAGCAACCAAGTAACAGGATTGCCTATTTTCAATGTATCCTGTTAAGAAATAAGGAGCAATTTAAATCAAACAAGAAAAGATAAATCTAAAATAAATGAGAATGGGGAGGATAGAGAAGGATATAATCATACACTGAAGAAATTAAGTGGAAATAAATGTATTCATAATCACTTAGCCAAACTGTTAATGTTTTAAACCTTCCCATTCTTCCATGATATGTATTTCTTTAAAGTATAAAATGGAATGTTAAGAAGGCAGCTCTCTGGCAAGTGTAAACACCTTAATAATTTTTACAAGTTGCTTTTTGGTAAGGCCCATACACCTAACTCCACCCTCATTTTAAAACTGTACTGTCACATAATTAAATACCACAGCCTTCATTTTAAAGGCTCTAAGTAGAATTGCAGCTGTGGTCTACATTCAGAACTCAGCATATGGGTTCTGAAGGATAATTTCAACAATAAACAGAATGGCTGGGAAAGGTACAAACTTGAAAACTGTGAAGAGTGCTCTTCAATTAATAAACGTGACACAAGTAGGACCAGTAAGACTTCCGCATATCTCTTGGCTTGTACCTCCTCAAAGGGTAATGATCTCTTGGACTATTTAATAGTTAGCATCCTTATGATATACCCAAAGGTAAGCAATTAGTGTCAATTGTAATGATTAAAAAGAACATCTTTTAAAAATAAACTCATCTGAGTAAATGAAGCCACTTGAAAAGTCAACCAGATATATTTTATATATCTTATCTAAAAGGGATGTAAAAATAAACAAACACTTCCTTGAAATACAATCTTCTAATAAGAAGTGTCGCCAAAGATCCCTTGGGGTTTCTCTAAGTTGTGTGAATACAACTTGTCAATTATAGAGGGAAGAAAGTAAACACCACGATTAAATAAGACTTGGAAATATTCGAATATAAAGACTATACATTAGGAGTATTTTTTCATATACTAGGTAAGTAGGTAGTCATAAAAATGTCAGAAAATTGACAAATGGTACATTTTTAAAGGAAAAGTAGGCAACTGTGCATATTAATGTTAAAAAGTTTCATAATCAAAGATTATATCTTCTATTGCTCTCACACAATAAATACTGCCTCAATAAAAGATGAAAACTAAGGATAACTTCACTGATCTTTCTTCATTGTCTCGGACATCTTCAATGTTACATAAAAACAGTTTTGCAGTTAAAAAACGAATAAATCTATACAACTACAATGAACTGGAACATTATCAAATATGTTCAAAAACATATTAAAATTAGACTTTGGTGTATACATAGGAGCTGCAAAACACTTGGTGACAAACTCTAAAATTCCACACAGTAAAGAACAGGAATAAGAGTGGCTATAAAGTGTTCATTCTGTGTGACTCACAACCCACCTCTCATGTGATGGTGCAGATGGTCCCACTGACTGCTGTGAGATTGAACATAAGCCTGTAAGCAAAAGTCTCACAAACACACAGCCCAGTGCGCATTTCAACTAGTCTATAGAGCTAGCAGTGCTATTGTTGAGATTCTGCAAGCCACATAAAGATGGTACATACCACAATTCCAAATTTTAAAATGAGACTTTAGGTCTAGAGAATATCATACTCAAAACAGCAGTGCCCTCATAGATTACCAGTAAAAACTTCTGATTACAAACTTCAAACCTTTATAAAGTACTTTACAAAAAACAATCCTCTAGAAATTAAGCTAAAGGTATAAAATGGAAAAAAAGATTTATAGTAGTAATATTTCTGATAAACTTTTCTTCTTGGGGATATGTATCTATATCTTCATATAATATATGTAGTATTTGTGCAGTTATAAAATACTATATTTTCTAGTCTACAGTTTTTTTTTTTTGGCTTCTCACAGGGTCTAAAATAAGACTAAATCTTAGCTATTTGTGTGTTATCTTCAATTTCAACTTTAATAAATGTTTGTTAAAACTGGGGAGAGTATTTAAAAGTGTACAGGATTTTATAAAGACTAGAACATATGCAGGTGGGTGCTAAAGGAATTTTCTGCCTGTTTTGCCAGAAGCAGGATGCCATCTGCTTGTGCCATGAATCAAGCTAACCCTCAGCAGTTTCCGAAGTTGAGAGGAAAATCTGGTTGTTAGTTAATATTGAAAACACACTCTAATCCGAGAAGAACTGTTATTTTTGTAAATGCTCTTAGATACAGTTAAAACCTTGCACTCCCCGTTAAAAGCAGTGATCTGTTTATCCTTCCCTCATACAACAACAGTTGATCCTTGAGCAACACAGGTTTTAATCGCACAGGTCCACATACATGTGAATTTCTTTCAATAAATGTATTTGAAAATTTTTGGAGATTTGTGACAATTTGAAAAAACGTGCAGGCAAACCATGTAGCATAGAAATTTAAAAAAAAGGAAGAAAGAAAAGAAAAAGTTGGGCATGTCATCAATGGATAAAATATATGTAAATACTAGTCTATTTGTATATTAATCAATCATTTATGTTATCAGTAAGGCTTCAGGTCAACCGTAGGCTATTAGTAGTTAAGTTTTGGAAGGGTCAAAAGTTACATGCAAATTTTTGGCTGCAAGGCAGGGAGCATTACAGACACCCCCATACCCATTTTGTCCAAAGAGCAACTGTACTTTAAAAAGAAAAATCAAATTAATGCCAATCTCTTATTTCTAAATAGTATTCTCTATTAAGTAACTGAAATTTTATTATTTTGATTCATTATCTGAAAAGCAAGCACAGCTTTATATTTGAAACTATTTCCATCTTGTATAGTACAGATATCAACAAATAAGACAAGTAGAATCACTTATATGAAGAAGTTTCACAGTAGCCAATTAGAAATCATGATTCTCTGATTCTGTTACTGCTTTATCTGTCTCTCTAATTTAAACTTAAAGTCCACAGTCATTATGTGCTGTGTTTAAATAGTATAAGACACACAAACTAGTGGTTTATGAACATTCTAACTTACTGTACATATTATTAAAGCCTAAAGAAAACTCTGAAAATGGAAAATATCTTGCCAGATCTTATTACAGGAGGAAAGTCTCTTTGGATTTATCAGTTAGGAAATTTTTTGTTTGAACATTTTGAGTAATAACCTGCCTCAGAGTAGGGGCTAGAAAGAACTTTATTAAAACTCTGTGAAAATCCATGTAAACGACTGAAAGTTAACTTAAAAATGACTCCTAATAACTGATTTTTAAAAATTAATTCAGCAGTTTTCCTTTTGAATAAGCATAACAACAAGGGACTTTTAAAACTATATAGAACTTTCAGCCACAACCTAATCACATTAGGCACCTACAACCTAAAATAAATTAGGCACCATTTGTCAATTTTCTGACATTTTTATGACTACCTATTTACCTAGGTAGGAAAAAATACTCCTAATGTATAGTCTTTATATTTGAATATTTCCAAGTCTTATTTAATTGTGGTGGTTACTCTTTCTTCCCTCTATGATTGACAAGTTGTATTCACATAGCTTAGAAAAAACTCCAAGGGATCTTTGGTGACACTTCTTATTAGAAGATTTTATTTTGAGGAAGTGTTCATTTATTTTTACATCTCTTTTAGATGATATAAAAAATATATCTGGTTGACTTTTCAACTGGCTTCATTTACTCAGATGAGTTTATTTTTTAAAGATGTTCTTTTTAATCATTACAATTGACACTAATTGCTTACCTTTGGGTATATCATAAGGATGCTAACTATTAAATAGTCCAAGAGATCATTACCCTTTGAGGAGGTACAAGCCAAGAGATATTAGTTCCATGAGGATTTTATTCCATGAGGATATCTATCATTTCATAGAAAACTTTCACCTGAAAATTGTTGCCACTTGGATGGCATGCCTTGAATTTTAAGTTAAATGATCACATTAATATTGTGTTATACAGCTATTATTTTCACATTTTGCAACAGTGAGATTGATCACAAACACACAATCCATTTTTAAAAATTCCTCTGATCTCCCTTATTTATAGCACAAGGGACAGGTCTCGTTTTACTTTCAGGAAGCCGGAAACAATCAAATTGTCTTTGGTGAGATGAGGGAACACTTATGGGGAAACTGGGTTTGCTGATACCAGCAGTGGAGGTGGGTAAAGTGGGTTTGGTGAGTATGTATGTGCACATATGTACAAATATGGGGGGGAAATGCAGCTTATAAATGTAATTCCCACTATCTACTCATCTATGACTAAAGCCTTTAAAATACACCACACCACCAAGTATTAGGTTTATGCTGGTCATGGTTAAAAGACAGTGAGCAGGCAACTTTGGACAAGAGACATTAACTTTCTCTGGACCTCAGCTTCTTTATCTGTAAAATTAGCAGTGAGGTCTACTTTAGCTTGTAAGGTTCCTTTCAGTTCTGAAACTCAAATATTCATTGAATATCAATTTTTAGAACATAAAGATAAATAAAACACAGCTCTGGCTCTAAAAGTTGACTCAATAAAAAACTCAATCACCATGTCCACTGTTTCTAAATAAAACATACTGTGTTTGCATTTGTGTGTATACGTGTACATGTATGTGTACAGTCATCCCTTAGCATCCTTGGGGGATTAGTTCCAGGACTTCCCTTGGATACCCACATCCACAAATGCTCAAGTCTCTGACATAAAATGGCGTAGAATTTGCTGTATAACCTATGCACATCCTCTTGTATACTTCAAGTAATCTCTGGATTACTTATAATATCTAACACAATGTAAATGTTACATAACAGTTACATTGTTTAGGGAATAATGACAAGAAAAAAGTCTATACGTGATAAGTACAGATGCAACTTTTTCCTGAATGCTTGCTCTTTGGTTGGTTGAATCCACAGATGCAGAATTCACAGATGTGGAGGGCTAACTGTATATATACATTCATATGTAACTATAGACATATACACACATATATGTGTAACTATAGATACACACACACATATATGTATACACACGCACGTACAGTTGTACTTTGATATCTGTGGGGGATTGGCTCCAGGATGTCTCTCAGATAACAAAGTCCATGCACTCAAGACTCTTACATAAAATGGTGAAGTATTGCATATAGCCTACATCTTCCTGTATACTTTAAGTCATCTCTAGATTATTTATAATAACTAATATAATATAAATGCAATGTAAATAGTTATATTTTTCTTTGTATTATTTTTTAGTGTTACAAAGTTTTCTTTTTATTGTTTTTTTTCCAATACATAGTTGGTTGAATCCACAGGCTCAGAATCTGCAGCAGATACAGAGGGCCCACTGCGCGCGTGCGCGCACGCGTGCACACACACACACACACACACACACAAATGTTTGATGAACAAAGCATGTGTTCTAAAAAACTTAAAACTGTGGTGTCATGAAATGGAAAACAATCAGTGAAAATTGACAACATATCACTCCACCAAAATAGGTAATTTATCAACTATATCACCACCCAAGAAAGCTTTTAATGGCATGCTCAGAAACCCAGCAATATATATTTCTGCCTCCTTTAAAACGGAGAAAAAAATCCTGTATGCATAGAAGAAAATGACCTCCACAAATTTACTGACAGTTTATTTTCAGGAAACCATTTAGAGCAAGGAAGGGGAAATACAGTTTAAAACACACACACACACACACACACACACACACACACACACACACAAATGCTAATTATCATTATAATTCTTGCTGAGATGCTTAAAAATTAAATACATTTCCCCTGAAGATTTTGGGCCTGCTCCATTTGGAATAACCAGCTTTTTCAATAATAGGAATTAGAAAAGACATTAATCTGTCTGATTGCTGGCATAATGATGATTGCAAAAATGGAAATAACATGTTATAATTGGAGTCCTGAATTCAGAAAAGTACCGCATTTTTGACCAGCCCCTAGAAATAAAAATTGATGTCAATAATTAGTATTGGGAGTCTTAGAGCTAATTTCTATGTCCACGAGTTGCCCTATCTTCCTTTTATACAGTTTTTTAACTTTTTATTTTGAAACAGTTTCAGACACATAAAAAAGTTGAAAGAATTGTACAAATAATTCCTGTATACTCTTCATCCAGATCCCCCAAATGTTCACATTTTGCCATATATGCCTTATTATTTTCCCTTTTTTAAACAAAAACAGGAAAATGAATAAAATACTTAGGAATAAAGAAAACAAGTGAAATACTTGTATCCTGAAGACTACTAAACATTGCAAGAAAAACCTAAATAAACGAAAAGACAACCCCATTCATGGATTACTAGGTTTAATGTTGTTACAAAGGCAATATTCCCTAAATTGATCTACAAATTAAACAAAATCTCTATTAAAATCCCAAATGGTTTTATTATGCAGAAATTGATAAGCTCATACGGAATAACAAGGGCCTCCAAATAGCTAGAACAACCTAGAAAAAGAAAAATAAAGTTGGAGTACTCACATTTTCCCAATCTCAAAACTTACTACAAAGTTACAATAATTAACATTATATGGTACAAACATAGGATAGACATATAGATCATAAAAATAAAAGTAAACTCATAAATTTGTGGGCAATCGATTTTGACAAAGGGGCCAAGACAAATTTGGGAATAGTCTTTACAACAAATGATGTTGGGTTAATAGGATATCCACATGCAGAAGTATAAAGTTAGACCCTAGTCACACCATATACAAAAACCGACTCATCACAGGATCAAAGACCTAATATATATGCTAAAACTAGAAAACTCTTAGAAGAAAACATAAGCACAATTCTGTTTGACCTTGGAATAGGTAATGGTTTACTGGCTATGACACAGAAAAGCACATGTAAGAAAAAAGAAAAACTGGACTTCATAAAAATTTAAAATATATCCTTCAAAAACTATCATCAAGAAAGTGTAAAGAAAGACACAGTGGCTAACGCCTGTAATCCCAGCATTTTGGGAGGCTGAGGCAGGCAGATAACGAGGTCAGGAGTCCAAGACTAGCCTGGCCAACATGGTGAAACCCCATCTCTACTAAAAATACAAAAATTAGCCGGGCATGGTGTGCGCCTGTAATCCCAGCTACTCAGGAGACTGAGGCAGGAGAATTGCTTGAACCCAGGAGGCAGAGGTTTCAGCGAGCTGAGATGGCACCACCGCACTCCAGCCTGGGCAACAGAGCAAGACTCTGTCTCAGAAAATAAAAAACAAAGAAAGTGTAAAACTGCAAAAGGGAGGAAATGTTTTTCAAATCACGTATCTGATAAGGTTCTAGTATCAAGCATATATAAAGAAATCTCGGCTGGGCACAGTGGCTCACAATCCCAGCACTTTGGGAGGCTGAGGCAGGTGGATCACCTAAGGTCAGGAGTTCAAGACCCACCTAGCCAACATGGTAAAACGCTGTCTCTACTAAAAATACAGAAATTAGATGAGCATGGTGGCTCATGCTTGTAATCCTAGCTACTTGAGAGGCTGAGGCAGGAGGATCACTTGAACCCAGGAGGCGGAGGTTGTGGTGAGCTGAGATCGTGCCACTGCACTCCAGCCTGAGTGACAGAGAGACTCAGTCTCAAAAAATATATATATTATATATAAAATATATATTTTTATATAAAATATCTATTATATAATATATAATATATTATATATTATATTATATTATATATTATATATATTTTATTTATATATAATATTATATAATATTATATAATATTAATTATATATTATATAATAGATATATATAAAATATATAATAGATATTATATATAAAATATATAATATAATAGATATTACATATAATATATAATAGATATTATATATAAAATATATAATATAATAGATATTACATATAATATATAATAGATATTATATATAAAATATATAATATATAATAGATATTATATATAAAATATATAATAGATATTATAAGCATATAATATATAATAGATATTACATATAAAATATATAATATATAATAGATATTACATATAAAATATAATATATAATAGATATTACATATAAAATATATGATATATAATAGATATTACATATAAAATATATGATATATAATAGATATTACATATAAAATATATGATATATAATAGATATTACATATAAAATATATGATATATAATAGATATTACATATAAAATATATGATATATAATAGATATTACATATAAAATATATGATATATAATAGATATTACATATAAAATATATGATATATAATAGATATTACATATATAATATATGATATATAATAGATATTACATATAAAATATATGATATATAATAGATATTACATATAAAATATGATATATAATAGATATTACATATAAAATATATGATATATAATAGATATTACATATGAAATATATGATATATAATAGATATTACATATGAAATATATGATATATAATAGATATTACATATAAAATATATGATATACAATAGATATTACATATGAAATATATGATATACAATAGATATTACATATGAAATATATGATATATAATAGATATTACATATGAAATATATGATATACAATAGATATTACATATGAAATATATGATATATAATAGATATTACATATGAAATATATGATATATAATAGATATTACATATAAAATATATGATATATAATAGATATTACATGTAAAAAATATGATATATAATAGATATTACATGTAAAATATATGATATATAATAGATATTACATGTAAAAAATATGATATATAATAGATATTACATGTAAAATATATGATATATAATAGATATTACATATAAAATATATGATATATAATAGATGTTATATATAAAACATATAATATATAATAGATGTTATATATAAAATATATAACTATTATATATAAAATATATAATATATATCTTATATAAAATATATAATATATAATATCTATTATATATAAAATATCTATTATATATAAAATACATATATATATATATATATATATATATATATAAAAAGAAATCTTATAAATCAACAATTAGGCCAGGCACGGTGGCTCACGCCTGTAATCCCAGCACTCTAGGAGGCCGAGGCGGGCAGATCACGAGGTCAGGAGATTGAGACCATCCTGGCTAACACGGTGAAACACTGTCTCTACTAAAAAATACAAAAAATTGGCCAGGCATGGTGGCGGGTGCCTGTAGTCCCAGCTACTCGGGAGGCTGAGGCAGGTGAATGGCTTGAACCCGACAGGCGGAGCTTGCAGTGAGCGGAGATCACACCACTGCACTCCAGCCTGGCCGACAGAGCAAGACTCAGTCTCAAAATAAATAAATAAAAATAAATAAATAAATCAACAATCAAAAGACAACCCAATTTAAACATGGCAAAGAATCTGAATAGACATTTCTTCAAAGAAGACACACAGTGTCTCAAACACATGAAAAGATACTCAGCACTATTAGTCACCAAGGAAATACAAAATCAAAATCACAAAGAGATGCCACTTCACACCCACTAGGAAGGCTATAATAAAAAAAACAGATGATAAGAAGTGTTGACAAGGATGTGGAAAAAGTGGAATCCTTATTCATTGCTGGTGGGAATTAAAATGGTGCATTTGGCAGTTCGTCAAAATGTTAAGCCCAGAGTTACCATGTGACTCAGACATTTCATTCCTAGGCATATACCCAAAAAAATTGAAAATGTGTCAACAACAAACTTGTTCACAAATGTCCATATCAGTATTATTCATAATAGTCAAATGGTAGAAAAAACCTAAATGTCCATCAAATGATGAATGTGGTATATTCAAATAATGACTGGAATGATATTCAGCCATAAAATGAAATCATGTAGTATTGATACATGCTATAATATGGATGAATATTGAAAATATTATGCCAAGTGAAAGAAGCCAGTCACAAAGGCCATACTGTATGATTCTATTTATGTGAAAAGTACAGAATAGGTAGGCAACTCCATAAAGACAGAAAGTAAATTAATGGTTGCCAGGGCCTGGGGGAGGGGAAATGAACAATGACAATGCTTAAGGGGTTTCCCTTCAGGGTGATCAAAGTTCTGGAACTAGATGGTAGTGATTGTTGCAAAAGATATTGTACAAAGTACTAAAAACTACTTAATTGTACGTTTTAAAAGAAAAAAATGTACTGTATTTAACTATATCCTTTTTTTTAAAGTATTTGAGGAAAAAAAATGTGTTAGAAAACTCTGTGAGTAAAAAGAGAAAGAAAACAGAAAATAGCCAGACAGACACTTGGGGGAACCCTCACCTATGTGGAATAAAGAGGAAGAAGAGGCCAGAGAAGCAATCAGATGGAAAACGGAGTTTGTAAAATCAACTGGAACACTATTAGGGTCAGAAGTGTCAAATTCTTTCAGAAAATCATTCTGAGTGATGAGCATACTTAATACAAGTCCCACCCAGTTTAAATACGCTCTCTTAAAAAGAAGCCTGCTTACTATTCCATCCCCCTTCTCTGGTTGGAGACCAATCCTGGACATTATTGAAAACAACTAGCTACACTTCTTTCACAGTGTTCCATAAGTCAGGCTTTCACTGTCTGTCTGATCTTTTCTTCATTAGATAGGATTAATAAAGATTGACTCAATATATTTATTTGTTTTCATTATTATTATTTTTTTGAGACAGAGTTTCACTCTTGTAGTCCAGGCTGGAGGGCAGTGGTGCAATCTCGGCTCACTGCAACATCCGCCTCCCAGGTTCAAGCGATTCTCCTGCCTCAGCCTCCCAAGTAGTTGGGATTACAGGTGCCTGCCATCACGTCCCGCTAGTTTATGTATTTTTAGTAGAGACCGGGTTTTGCCATGTTGGCCAGGCTGGTCTCGAACTCCTGACCTCAGGTGACATACCCGTCTCGGCCTCCCAAAGTTCTAGGATTACAGGCAAGAGCCACCGCGCCCAGCGACTCAATAGGTTTAATACAAATACGACCCCCTTATTATCAACCTGATCTTAATCTAATTTCATGAGTTAAATTATGAAAAGAAAATCTACTCTCTTGATGATCATATAAAGTAATAATTTTATTACCTTATTGTTTTTATTAAGTAATGATGTTTCTTTTTTCTTTTGTACCGGTTCTATTGTAGTTTGTAAAACTACAGAATAGGGTGTAGCAAACCAACATGACACATGTATACATATGTAACAAACCTGCACGTTGTGCACATGTACCCTAGAACTTAAACAAAAAAAGAAAGAAAGAAAAAAAGAAAATAAACTTCGGTTATTTCCTTAAAAAACAAAACAAAACTACACAATAATTTTCCTAGAGGCTGACTGGAAATTTAAAAGTTCTGATCATTTTGATTTTTGCTTTGGACATACTCATCCACAGTAGTTTTTTTGTTTGTTTGTTTGGTATTTTTAGACAGTCTCGCTCTGTCGCCCAGGCAGGAGTGCAGTGTCGCGATCTCGGCTCACTGCAACCTCCGCCTCTGGATTCAAGCAATTCTCCTGCCTCAGCCTCCCGAGTAGCTGGGATAACTCATTTTTTTATTTTTAGTAGAAACAGAGTTTCACCATGTTGGCCAGGCTGGTCTCAAACTCCCGATCTCAGGTGATCCACCCACTTGGCCTCCCAAAGTGCTGGGATTACAGGCATGAGTCACCGCGCCCGGCCTACAGTAATATTTTATGGAATATATGCAGAAGAGCAAAAACAAAAACAAGTTTCTTGTTTTTCAATAATAGTCTAATAAGCAAGAGCATTTTAGAAAAGAACAAGTGGATGTATAAATCAGTTTGTTTTCAAACACTTTTCCTGTATCATTTTGTTTTATGTTATTTTCTAGGGCATCAGAAACTGCTACGCTGTATCCAGACTGACTGACCAGCCAAGAGAAAGTCTTGGCACTACTCTGAAATAAGATATGTCAGGTCTACCCTTCCATATTGCGTGACTGGCCTAGTTAGAGTAAATATATACATGACAGTAAAGAGATACAGCATCAATATGGATGCTACGGTGTTATCACCTCATTCGCAATGTTTCTTGTGTCGATGACACGCATGCTAACTAAAAAAGACTAACATATGAAAAGATAAACAATTAAATAAAACCAAGCTACGCAGTATGACACCAATTTGCACAATTAAGTTTGAAAGACCAAACAGTACAAGCTTACACATTCACTTTTAAAACTATTTTATTTTCTCAAATCAATAAATGTAATCCAGCATATAAACAGAACCAAAGACAAAAACCACATGATTATCTCAATAGATGCAGAAAAGGCCTTTGACAAAATTCAACAACCCTTCATGCTAAAAACTCTCAATAAATTAGGTATTGATGGGACATATCTCAAAATAATAAGAGCTATCTATGACAAACCCACAGCCAATATCATACTGAATGGGCAAAAACTGGAAGCATTCCCTCTGAAAACTGGCACAAGACAGGGATGCCCTCTCTCACCACTCCTATTCAACATAGTGCTGGAAGTTCTGGCCAGAGCAATCAGGCAGGAGAAGGAAATAAAGGGTATTCAATTAGGAAAAGAGGAAGTCAAATTATCCCTGTTTGCAGATGACATGATTGTATATCTAGAAAACCCCACTGTCTCAGCCCAAAATCTCCTTAAGCTGATTAGCAACTTCAGCAAAGTCTCAGGATACAAAATCAATGTACAAAAATCACAAGCATTCTTGTACACCAATCACAGACAAACAGAGAGCCAAATCATGAGTGAACTCCCATTCACAATTGCTTCAAAGAGAATAAAATACCTAGGAATCCAACTTACAAGGGATGTGAAGGACCTCTTCAAGGAGAACTACAAACCACTGCTCAATGAAATAAAAGAGGATACAAACAAATGGAAGAACATTCCATGCTTATGGGTTGGCAGAATCAATATCGTGCAAATGGCCATACTGCCCAAGGTTATTTATAGATTCAATGCCATCCCCATTAAGCTACCAATGACTTTCTTCACAGAATTGGAAAAAACTACTTTAAAGTTCATATGGAACCAAAAAAGAGCCCGCATCACCAAGTCAACCCTAAGCCAAAAGAACAAAGCTGGAGGCATCATGCTACCTGACTTCAAACTATACTACAAGCCTACAGTAACCAAAACAGCATGGTACTGGTACCACAACAGAGACATAGATCAATGGAACAGAACAGAGCCCTCAGAAATGATGCCGCATATCTACAACTATCTGATCTTTGACAAACCTGACAAAAACAAGAAATGGGGAAAAGATTCCCTATTTAATAAATGGTGCTGGGAAAACTGGCTAGCCATATGTAGAAAGCTGAAACTGGATCCCTTCCTTACACCTTATACAAAAATTAATTCAAGATGGATTAAAGACTTAAATGTTAGACCTAAAACCATTAAAATTCTACAAGAAAACCTAGGCAACACCATTCAGGACATAGGCGTGGGCAAGGACTTCATGTCTAAAACACCAAAAGCAATGGCAACAAAAGCCAAAATTGACAAATGGGATCTAATTAAACTAAAGAGCTTCTGCACAGCAAAACAAACTACCATCAGAGTGAACAGGCAACCTACAGAATGGGAGAAACTTTTTGCAACCTACTCATCTGACAAAGGGCTAATATCCAGAATCTACAATGAACTCAAACAAATTTACAAGAAAAAAACAAACAACCCCATCAAAAAGTGGGCAAAGGACATGAACAGACATTTCTCAAAAGAAGACATTTATGCAGCCAAAAAACACATGAAGAAATGCTCATCATCACTGGCCATCAGAGAAATGCAAAACAAAACCACAATGAGATACCATCTCACACCAGTTAGAATGGCCATCATTAAAAAATCAGGAAACAACAGGTGCTGGAGAGGATGTGGAGAAATAGGAACATTTTTACACTTTTGGTAGGACTGTAAACTAGTTCAACCATTGTGGAAGTCAGTGTGGCGATTCCTCAGGGATCTAGAACTAGAAATACCATTTGACCCTGCCAACCCATTACTGGGTATATACCCAAAGGACTATAAATCATGCTGCTATAAAGACACAGGCACACGTATGTTTACTGCGGCACTATTCACAATAGCAAAGACTTGGAACCAACCCAAATTTCCAACAACGATAGACTGGATTAAGAAAATGTGGCACATATACACCATGGAATACTATGCAGCCATAAAAAATGATGAGTTCGTGTCCTTTGTAGGGACATGGATGAAACTGGAAAACATCATTCTCAGTAAACTATCGCAAGGACAAAAAACCAAACACCGCATGTTCTCACTCATAGGTGGGAACTGAACAATGAGAACTCATGGACACAGGAAGGGGAACATCACACTCCGGGGACTGTTGTGGGGTTGGGGGAGGGGGGAGGGACAGCATTAGGAGATATACCTAATGCTAAATGACGAGTTAATGGGTGCAGAAAATCAAAATGGCACATGGATACATATGTAACAAACCTGCACATTGTGCACATGTACCCTAAAACCTAAAGTATAATAAAAAAAAAAAAACTTTTATTTTCTAAAAATAATTCCTAAATTATTTGTTATTTATATTCTAAAATTCAAGTTATATTTTACTTTATTGGTTCCAAAGTGATCAAAACCTCTATAAGACTGTATTTTGAGCTCACACGGTAAATATTATCCAGTAATCTGGATTTAAGCCTGAGCATCTAGAAGTCATCAAGAAACATTTCTATCACAATACTTTAATATTTGCATAAAGTATTTGTCTCATGCCCTTTAGCCTCAGAAATATCACAGCGATTGATACCTATTAAAAGAAAGTTACAAGACACATATTTTTCTCCTAAGAAGAATAAGCATCAAATGTTAAGGGAGAAGTCCATTTACATATTTCAACAAAGAGCAACTTAGGGATTTGAATTATAAGGGAAGAAAACATGAGAGATCTAAAAATAATAGGTGCTTCTAATATTTTAAGAAAACTGCCATGATACTAACGATTCTTCTATTAGCTTTGTCTACAATAAGAATCACTACCATTTATGGAGTACTTGCTATGTGCTAGATGCTACATATAAATTAGCTCATTTAATCGTCAAAAATAATGTTTCCCTATTTTACAAATTAGGTAAATAAGACCTAGTCAACTACTTTGTTGAAGGATGCTCAAAGCATGACGCAGAACAGGATTTTGAACCCAAGTTGGTCTAAGAATCACTACCATTTATGGAGTACTTGCTATGTGCTAGGTGCTTCATATAAATTGTCTCACTTAATCCTCAAAAATAATATTTTTCCTATTTTACAAACTAGGTAAATAAGACTTAGTCCACTACTTTGTTCAAGGACACACAAGGTATGAGGCAGAACAGGATTTTGAACCCAAGTTGATCTAATTCCAAAGCCTATTCCTTTGCTATACTATGATGCACATCCTCTGTTCTTTTAAAGCAAGGCTGCAAACTCAAAAATGTCAAATGGGGTCTTGCAATTAAAATAAAATACATGCTGTGAGTTAAATAGAGAATAAATACTTTGCAACCAAGTATATACCTGCCTACCTAACCTGGTCTCTTGATATATAGTGTACAAACATAACAAAGCAGTCAAACAAAATATGTCCACTGGCCACTAATCTGCTGGACTCATTTTTTTAAATCACCAACTGATAATCAATAGAAGATGAAGAGCAATCCTAGCAAGAAGGTGTGTTTTTTTTTATGTCATTTTCACATGAGATGTGTAGGGCTGAAACCAGTTACCAATAAGCAAATGAATAAAATATTGATATTTTTATGGTAATTCCTTTACTTTTGCCCCTTATATACAAACCTTGTAGCAATAATAAACTCTGTAGAAAAGTATCATTTAATATTGACTGTTTTCCACTTTTATACTTAGCATTTCCAAAGATGCACTTGAAGGGTGAATGTACGCCAGTCTAAAAACAGACTTCTTACCTAACAGATTTACATGCAATAATGGCGGTTATGCACTTAGGGAGTTAAAGGATATAATCAAATCCCTAATTATTGCTCTGGGAGCATTATCAACTACCTGAACACCACCCCTACTCTAAACCAGCAATCCAGGGAGCACCAGATAACCCTCATAGGCACCCCAACTCCCTGCAGCCTTGGGAATTAGAATTAGGTATTTCTCCTTCCTACAGCCTACAGTCCTCCCACTGACCAATTCCCCACTCCACGCAAGGGCAAAAACTAGGTGGTAAAATGGCAGAGGTGTGACAGAAAAGGAAGGGCATGGGGAAAGCCTAAGTAGATGGACGCCACTGTTAAACAAATTCCAAGCTCTGGCTGTGCAGTGGTCCACAGAAGCATTTGACAATCTAGGATTCCCGGGAGGCTCCTCCACAAGGCAAGGCACAGTAAAAATACTTAGACCACTGCTAGAACAAGTGCCTACTCTAAAAAGCACTGTCAGTGGTCTAGGGCAGAAGTGCCAAAATGCAACACATCAAAATTATCAAGACTCAGAAAATAGAACATGGAAAATTCAGTTCCATATGCAGAAGAGAGTTCAGGAAGTCAACACATAATGTTTTAAAATATTATTTTTATGACAGTCAAGGCCCACCAAATGAGTACTAACACTAGATATAAACAAAAGAGGTTACCCATAATGTCAGGTATTATAAGCAGAAGTTATACACCTAAGTAGGTATTTAGGCTAAATAAAACTGATTTATAGATTAAATAATACATTATTGATCTGGGCACTCACAAAATGACATTGCCAAACACTGCCAAGGATTTTATGCATAACCACACTTTCAACCTGTCCTAATATCATATTTGCTTCTATTTTAATGAGTATTACGTACCTAAGAATATCACTGTATCAGGCTTTTAACACTGACCTTAATCACTGTGTTTTTTAAAAAAGAATATTTATTAGAAAGTGTAATAATATTTCATGTCTTTAGCTCTTTTTCTCTGTTCTGTGTCTACTCAACAGGTCACGTTAAATGTCTGCCATCTAAAAATCCATCACTAGAATTATTGAGTGCTTCAAAAAGAAGTATACACTTTAGTTGAAGTTTGTGACTCATATATACACTTTCATGTGCATTTTTTTCAAATAAAAAAATACGCATCTGAGCACAGCTGACATTCTGACACAGAAAATATACATCTTCCCTAATCTCACCCATAACTTACTATTATAACAACCAAAGTGTCACATTAACACTCATATATTCGAAGTTTATTATTTATAAGGAGTCCATTAAACCAACACATTACTCGTATGTATTCTAAAACTACCTGATATAATAAGAAGGGGAAAAGGGTAGAAATGACACAATTAATCCTTACTTAGATATAATTTTTATAACATATAAAGTTTAATAAATGAGAGAGAATTCTAAAAACAATTTAAATCACCACTGCTCCTAAATCAATAGCTTGATTTCTTTGCATTCAGGTGTAAGCTTTCAGCAGCAAATACTGAGTAATATGGTAGCTCAATTCATCTTTAATCTGCTTCAAATTAAATCATTTTTAAAATTCCGGTTAGAAATTCTTGAGCTGTGAGTTTCTATTACTGCATAGCAATTACAAGCTCCCAGCTGTGCAGTAAATATTACCGGAACAGAACTTCTTAAAATACCCTTTACAATTAAATACCTAGTAATCATTAAACAAGGCAAGAAATATGAGGTTTGGGGTTATGGGGGGAAGAGCAAGCAAACATTGTTTTACAACAGGTTTCTGGAAACTATCAACTCAAATAGCAGGCTACTAATTATTGGGAAGGAGATGGGATCTGGGTTCTAAGAATCTCTGTAACAACTTGCATATAGATGTAATAGAGCCTAACTAAATTATTCCTTACAAAGACAGAGGTGTAATATTCTCAACAAAGTTCGGTAGAGTACACCCAGTCAGCTGACAGTCATCTGTGGTAAAGTCATTCATGGGGGCTTTCAGTAGAACGGAGGGAGAAAGTCCAACATATTCAGCATACTCTCTAAAGAAAAAGGAAAAAAAAAAAAGACTGGCAAGACGACAGTGATCCAGCAAGATCTGTCTCCTACATCACAAAAGATGTAGGAGGCTGCTTTAGAACTGACTAAAAAAGTTCCCTGGAAGACAGTAACAGATTTTTCAGATTTTTTTTTAAGGCAACGTAAATTATAACTATAGGATGTCAACATCATACTTCTAAAATTTTTTTAGTTTGTTTGTTTTGTTGGTTTATAATGTACTGAGTGGGCTATGTTCTTCAGGGGTAAAAAAAAAAAACTTTCTAAAAATGTCTTAAATTTTTAAAATAAACGGCAAATTTATCAGGGGAAATGTACATAAATAATAATTTAAAAATTTTATTAGAAGACAAAGAGCATGAAAGTTGATGATACTCAGAATTAAGTAGTCTAGATCAGAACGATACGTATGTCCAAGAATTTTAGAATATTATTTTCTAACGACCCCTGGGGCAATAGAAGAATACAGAATCAAAATCCTATTTCCTGGTACTATATCTAGATTATATATCCAAACTCTCCTTTAATTAATAAATATGAATCTGGCCGGGCACGGTGGCTCACGCTTGTAATCCCAGCACTTTGGGAGGCCAAGGCGGGTGGATCACCTGAGGACAGGAGTTCAAGACCAGCCTGACCAACATGGAGAAACCCTGTCTCTACTAAAAATACAAAATTAGCCAGGCGAGGTGGCGCATAACTGTAATCTCAGGTACTTAGGAGGTTGAGGCAGGAGAATCGCTTGAACCCGGAAGGCAGAGGTTGCGGTGAGCTGAGATGGCACCCTTGTACTCCAGCCTGGGCAACAAGAGTGAAACTCTGTCTCAAAAAATAATAATTATTATTATTATGAAGCTATTATACCAATGGCTGATATCCCAATAAAATGAGACAAGCATACACTATGTGCCCCCTGATAGAAGTACACAATAACTTAAGATGTGCTCTTGCAATGTTTATCTAAAGAAGATATATGAATGGCCAATATGCACATGCAAAGATGTTCAACTTAATTAGTCATCAGGGAAATGCAAATTAAAACAACAAATTTAATATCATTTTTCACCCAATAGAATGGTTATAATCAAAAAGTCAAACATTAACAAATGTTGTCAAGGATGTGAAGAAAGTAAAGCCCTCATACATTGCTGATAGGAGCGTAAAATAGTGTGACCACTTTGGAAAATAGTTTGGCAGATCCTTAAAAAATTAATCATAGGCCAGGCAGTGTGGCCCACTGCTGTAATCCCAGCACTTTGGGAAGCCAAGCCGGAGGACTGCTTGAGCCCAGGAGTTCAACACCAGCCTGGGCAACACAGAGAGACCCATGTCTCCACAAAAAATTTTAAAAATTAGCTAAATGTGGTGATGCATGGTTATAGTCTCAGCTACTTAGAAGGCTGTGATGGGAGGATCACTGGAGCCCAGGAGTTCAAGGCTGCAGTGAGCCATGATGGTGCCACTGTACTCCAGCCTGGAGTACAGAGCAAGACTCCAACTCTTTAAAAAAAAAAAAAAAAATCAATCAGGCCATGCGCGGTGGCTCACACCTGTAACCCCGGCACTCTGGGAGGCTGAAGCAGGTGGATCACCTGAGGTCAGGAGTTTGAGACCAGCCTGATCAACATGGTGAAACCTCGTCTCTACTAAAAGTACAAAAATTAGCCGGGCATGGTGGCGGGTGCCCATAATCCCAGCTACTCAGGAGGCTGAGGCAGGAGAATCGCTTGCACCTGGGAGGTGGAGGTTGCAGTAAGCCAAGATTGCACCATTGCATTCCAGCCTGGGCAACAAGAACAAAACTGCATCTCAAAAAAAAAAAAAAATGTTAATCATAGAGTTACATTATCTAGCAATTCCATTCCTCGACGTCTATATACATAGAGAACATGCAGGGGAGCAAGAGGAACATATTAATGATACCACAAGGATAAAATCAGCAAAATCTACACTATGGGAAACTATACAAGATAATCAACCCTGTTTCTTTGACAAAACATTGCAAAAAGGGGGTTGGGAGAGAGAAAGAATCTATAAATTAAGAGAGATCTAGAAATATAACAACTACCAAAATGTATGAAATTTATCTGGATCACATTCAAATACATTAAACTGTAAGACAATAGGGGAAATAAATATTTATTGGATATTAGATTATTTTTAAGAAATGATTACTAATTTGGAGGGATAGAATGATGTTGTGCTGAGTCCTTATCTTTTAGAGATATATACTGAATTATTTACTGAAATAATGTCTGAGATTTGCTTCAACATAATCTGAAAGGGTGTAACTGGAAAGTAAACAGGTTCAAACGAAACAAGACTGGCCATGAGTTGACCACTGTTGAAGCTGAGTAATGGTTACATGGGACTCATTAAATTATTTTCTCCACTTTTGTGTATGTATAAAATTTTCTACCGAAAAAGGTGGTTTTTTTGTTTTGTTTTGGTTTGTTTTTTTGAGACAGAGTCTAGCTCTGTTGCCAGGCTAGAGTGCAGTGGCGCAATCTCGGCTCACTGCAACCTCCGCCTCCCAGGCTCAAGTGATTCTCCTGCCTCAGCCTCCCGAGTAGCTGGGACTACAGGCACCCGCCACCACGCTTGGCTAATTCCAGGCACCAGTCACAAGTCCTGGAGGGGCCACTCATACTCCTGACTGACCAGCTATAAATCAGAGGTCTCCACAACAACCTCTTCATATTCAATAATTTGCTAGAATGACTCACAAAACACTGTACTTATATTTACGGTTTATTATAAGAGATACAACCCAAGAACAGTCAAATGAAAGAGATGCATAGGGCAAGTTAAGACGGGGAAGAGGGACACACAGTTCCCATGCCCTCTCCATGTGAACCGCCCTCCCAGTACCTCCATGTGTTCAATCCAGAAGTTCACCCAACACTGCTGTTTTAAGGAAGAGCTCCTATAGGACTCAATCTCCAGCCTCTACTTCCCCCAGAGGTTGGTGAGTGAAACTGAAAATTTCCATCCTCTAATCATATGGTCTGTCTGGTGACCAGCCATATCCTGAGGCAATTCAGTGGCTCCACTCTAAGTCACCTCACCAGCATAAATTTAGGTGTAATCAAAAGGAACTTCTTATGACTAACGAAACACTCTCCTAACACTCAAGAAACTCCATGAGTCCAAGGAACTCTCTACCAGGAACAGAGACAAAGATCAAACATAAAATTTACTACACCTCAGCCAGGATATTAAGTTCCTCTCCAGGTGGGCCTTTCCACAGGACTATACAGACGTCCTCTGGGTACAGTGGAACAGCTGGCTTCCTCCAGAAAGAACAATCCAAGTACCAAGGCAGAAGTTTGTAATTCTTTTCACATGACCCAGCCTCAGAAAGCACAAATCATCACCATCCACTGTATTCTATTTCTGACACAGAGTTAACCAGCTATAATTCAGTGTGGAAGGGGATTACACTAGCGTGTAAACACCAGGAGCCTTGGATCATTGGAGGCCATTTTGGAGGTGAGCTACCACAATATACAATCAATTCTGGTTATTAGCAATAGTTATGTTCTACCATGTCACTGCAAATACCGAATTAGCCAATACTGAATCACTTAGCGAATATGAGAAATACAAGGTTAGGTTCCTGTAAGCCTCTGGTCACAACATTTTCATCAACTGATCAATATATAATCTTGTTTAATGTGTGTTTCTGTTTAAAGTACCTTATTTTATTTTATTTTATTTTATTTTATTTTATTTTATTTTATTTTTGAGACAGAGTCTCGCTCTGTTGCGCAGGCTAGAGTGAAGTGGGGCGATCTCAGCTCACTGCAACCTCCGTTTACTGGGTTCAAGCAATTCTCCTGCCTCAGCCTCTGAGTAGCTAAGACCACAGGCACATGCCACCACATCTGGCTAATTTTTGTATTTTTAATAGAGACAGGGTTTTACCATATTGGCCAGGCTGTTCTCAAACTCCTGACCTCAAGTGATCCACCCGCCCAGGCCTCCGCAAGTGCTGGGATTACTTACAGGCGTGAGCCACTATGCCCGGCTGCTAAAGCACCTTATTTTATATTGTTGATTCATTAATATTGAACTCATGGTCAACAGTCTAAATAAAGCTTATTCAACACTCATATTTTCTCCAGAAGGTACAGCATAGCCTTCTTGCACTTACAAACACTAGACAACACTTCAGCACTTCATATGGCACCATTTAAACAGCCATATCACCAAGAAAAAGCACAAAAAAAGTGAAAAAAATCATGGCACTAAATAGCAAAAAGGATGCTTATTTACAGTATAACAGCTGAAATAATAAGGAAATTTTTATTTCCTTATTATGTTGTTTATTTCCTTATTATGTTGTTTATTAGAGTGTTGCTTTTTTCCCATCTCATCTGGGAAGATGAATGACTGGTGACTCAAATTTTTTGCTGCTCTGCAAGTAGCCACGAAAACAACACAAGTATTGATTTGGAGGTTAAAAATAAAATTTAACAAGCAGGTGAATTTGCAAACACAGAATCCATGAATAATGATGAATAATGAGGATCCAATGAATATACAAACACACAATCCCACAGAAGCAACAGGTTTTAGAAGTGTTCAATATTTTTATATTGAAATACTTGAATTAAATTCCTAAAGTCCACATCAATGTAACAACAGATAACATTTTATCTTCTATGGAGAAAACCAGTAGATTCTTATTTTGGTTTAAAAAACAGCTAACAGGCCAAAGCACAGTGGATCACGCCTGTAATATCAGCACTTTGGGAGGCCAAGGTGGGTGGATTAGCCATCACGCCCGGCTAATTTTTGTATTTTTAGTAGAGACAGGGTTTCGCCATGTTGGTCAGGAGTTTGAGACTAGCCTGCCCAACATGGCGAAACCCTGTCTCTACTAAAAATACAAAAATTAGCCAGGCGTGATAGCTAATCTCAGCTACTTGGGAGGCTAAGGTGGGAGAATCACTTGAACCCAGGAGGTGGAAGTTGCGGTGCGCCGAGATAGTGCTGCTGCACTCCAGCCTGGATGACAAAGTGAGACTCCGTCTCAAAAAAATAAATAAATAACTTAACAGTTAAGCCCAATATACTGCAATTTCTTAATTTAGTCAACAATACAAGACTTTTAATTATTAAAAACACCACAGAAAATCTATTAAAAGATGAAAAGTTTCATAATCAAGCTTATCTAATGAATTGACAAGGAACTAACTTACAATTCTAACTCTCCTAAAATAGGATGGTACCTTTAAAAATGGAAAAAGTAGAAGTTGAACCATCTAAAGCAGAAACCAATACTAATAGAAACCACAAAATTTATATACTGGGGGTTGTGGCAGTTTCTAAATCTGGTCCGGTAACAATCATTCCTAGTCTAATTGTTTCTGTTAGTTAATGAAGGAGGATCAATGGTCAAACAACAGATAATTAAGTATCAGAGTGATCCTATTCGCATGTTAAATGTAATTTATTTTTAAGTACAACTGAGAATCATTCAGACTGCATTATTTGATCAAATCTGCCTCCATCTAGAAAGGTGGTAGAAGGAAAGATGATAGGAAACATATTTAAACAGAATACAGGACAGTTTTGATTTCATACAAAGAAGAAAGAATATTCTTGACTACTTTCTTCCAATTTGGCTCACAGAGAAGACGTGGACTCTGTGATACTCAAAGTTTGGCAAAAAGGTAAATTAAAAATTAGTGCATAATATAGAAAAAGACAAAGACAGCAACTACTATGAGGCAAATAACAGAAAATTACGAGATGACAAGCAGAAAGAAAGAACACAATGATTAAAGAGGTACTGGCAAAATTTTTGAGGTTAAGAAAAAAATGAATTAAATCCACATCAATTTTAGAGTATTTTATACTGACAATTTGTACAACAACCAGAAATAAAAAATAAATCTACCTTTGTTATGTTTTACTTAGTCAGATTTTAGCATACTCCTTAAGAAAACAGATTAAAATTTCTACAAATGCCTAGTATATTCCCTTTTATAGAGTAAACACATACACACAAAAATCTAAGAACATAAACTCTTCTATTATCTGTAAGTTTAGAATCTCTAAAAGGCTTAATTTTCATATCATTAATACCCAAATTAGTGAGTAATTTGGAGACAGTTTATGTCCTAGAATAATCTAACTCAACAAGGGTATTTTTACATGGGTTTAGATCATTCATATGGCACAATCCTCCTTAATAAAATACTTCCGTCATCTATACTTAGGAAAAAAGAAGGGAGGGAAGGGGAAAAGAGAGGAAGAAGGAGAGAAAATGAGAATAGGAATCCAGCTGTCATAGTCGTTTGTTTTCCAGATCGGAGAAAGAGAAGATGGATGGGAAATTAAAGTAAAACAAAACAGTTTACAAAATTACAAAGAGAATCTCCCAGATTATCTAAATAAACCCACGTATTTACATATTGATATTCATATAAGTGTACAGTAACAACTTTGAGTAGCCATGGACAACTCTCCAAATTTCTAAATCTAATTCAGTTAATAATGGTAAAGGGGTTGGGTGAAGTGTCTCATGCCTGTAATCCTAACACTTTGGGAGGCTGAGGTAGTGTATTGCTTAAGCTCGGGAGTTTGAGACCAGCCTGGGCAACATGGCAATCCTGTCTCTACAAAAAACACAAAGTAGCCAGGCATGCTGGTGCACACCTGTAGTCCCAGCTGCTTGGGGAGCTGAGGCAGGAGGATCACCTGAGCCCAGGAGGCTGAAGCTGCAGTGAGCCAAGATCACGCCACTGCACTCTAGCCTGGCTGACAAAGTGAGACCCTATCTCAAAAAATAAATAAATAAATAAATAAATAAACAAACAAACAAATAAGAATGAAATAGATTAACCACATTAAGCCTATTGACTATGGGTTTAATAAAATTACTGTGCTTAAATTCACCACTTAAGAGATGCTAACTAAATGGCTTTCCTCCAGACAATTTATAGTGTATACACAAAACTGGCCCCGCAGGGGTCAAAACTGAAAGTCAAAGCACTTTACTAAGCCTTACCCTTTTCTATCACTTCTTTAATCCCTTACTCATGGTTAAGCCCCCTTTCACAAAAAAAAAAAAAAAAAGTGAGCAAAAAAAATAAATGAACACTGGAGAAATGTCAGTTACTCCAGTGTAGATGCTTATAGTTAACTAACAACTCAATCACTCAATCATTTTATTTTGAGACAGAGTCTCACTCTGCTGCCCAGGCTGGAGTGCAGTGGCGTAATCTCGGCTCACTGCAACCCCCGCCTCCGGGGTTCAAGCGATTCTCCTGCCTCCGCCTCCCAAGTAGCTGGGATTACAGGCATGCATCACCATGCCTGGCTAATTTTCTGTATTTTTAGTGGAAGCAGGTTTTCACCATGTTGGCCAGCCTGGTCTCAAACCCCTGACCTCAGGTGATCCACCCGCCTTGGCCTCCCAAAGTGCTGAGATTACAGGTGTGAGCCACCAAGCCCAGCCCAATCACTCAATCATTTTATAGTAAAGCTGGAAACTGAAATCCACATAAATTTGGGAATAAGTTGCTCAGTAAGGTGAACTTTCTACTGTTGCACATATGTATACAACCTAGTTATATTACTATTACTGCAGGCATCTCAGACAACCAAGGAAAGATCAGCTTGCCTCGTATAATCCCATTTATTTGCCAAAGGGAGCCTATGTGCTCATATATATTTTAATGGTTGGTTCATATTCACTTACCACTTTACTGTTTATATAAACTAGCTTTTCTTTACTTTTCTCTTTTTTTTTTTTTTTTTTTTTTTTTTTGAGACGGAGTCTCACTCTGTAGCCCAAGCCAGAGTGCAGTGGTACGACTATAACCTCCACCTCCGGGGCTCAAGCGATTCTCCTGCCTCAGCCTCCCAAGTAGCTGGGACTACAGGCACGCACTACCACGCCCAGCTAATTTTTTGTATTTTTAGTAGAGGGAGCGTTCCGCCATGTTGCCCAGGGTGGTCTGTAACTCCTGAGCTCAAGCGATCTGCCCACCTCGGCCTCCCTAACTGCTGGGATTATAGGCATGAGCTAACACGCCCAGTCATAAACTAGCTTTAAAAGGGCAGAATAGAAGATAGAGATGAAGACAATTAAAATATTCAATCCTCTGAATATAAAAGTTCAAAATAAAACGATTGAGTTATCTACCACAAGTATCTGCATTGACAAAACCAATTTTAAGAAAGACTTAATTACAGCTAAAATCTGTTACCTCAGAAATTATTCAAATTGTATGAAATAAATGAACCAATCTTAGAGAAACGGCCAAAGGCTACTGCTAAAAGGAAACATTTTATGCTATTAAGTAATTTTGGCATTCACGCCAACCCTTTATATAGACATCTCCACCTGCAGGTTAGCCTGACATACACCTGCTGAGACCAAGTTGATGTGGAAAAGGTTGCTGCCATCCATCACAGTGAAAATTAATAGCATTTAATAGTTGAAGAAATAATGGTATGGCACAGCAGTCTTGTAGCAAATATAATTTGCTACCAAAAAAAGCATAGGCAAAGTCCATTCATAACATTCCCTTCCCATGGCCACCTACATGTTAATTCATTATTCAAATGCCAAAGACAGCAGCAGGCACACATACTCAGCCAGTAAGTCACCATTATAAAAGCTGCATAAACATTTCCTGCTCAATCACCTAACAATAATAGAATGAGACAAGAAGATGTTTTCCAAGTACCTCAGTAATAAAACCTGTAACAGCTTTGAAAACAGCATGATTACAAGCAAAAATGGCCACAATCAGTATTTTTTGAGCATCTCATGGAATAATTTATATATCTCAAATTTTCTCTAATTATTTTTGAACATAAGAAAACAAAGAATGCAATCTGACTGTAAGTGTTAAGCATTATATAGCTAAATAAAGCCTGCAAGGCTTCACCTACATCAGTTTGCAAAGGATAAACTCAAAATCCTCTTAGGACTACAGAGCTTGAATATAACAAGTAAATAAGGACAACCATTCCTCTCTGTTGTGAAAAATCAAAGTATAATCTGTATTATTTTCCAGAAGTACCTTTTTAAAGCCCTCTGAATACAAGTCCATGGCAACTGTCTGTGTTTTTTCCAATAGGAATTTATAAAAGATACCTTGCTAATGGAAAATATACTGAAAATTTGCAATAATCAATAAAATTTGCAGAATTACCTATCATATCTCAGTAGAAACAAAAACTATTACTTCTCTCACTACAGAAGAGAATGCTATTTTCCTATCCAATACACACTCTCTTCCTTCCTCAATAATGGATCCCCAATTTTATTTAGAGTAGCAATTCATCTAGGTTAGTTTTCCAGTTTCCCTTATAGCTAGGTATGACCATGTGTGTGAGTTCTGGCTAATGGGTACAAATGTGTGGAGCTTTCTGGGAAAGTCGCTTATAGGTAGTTGGCTTAACTGAAGGGTGGAGTCATTGATCCACTTCCTCTTTGCTGCTACCTAAGGATACTGATGCAATGGCAGAAGGTCCTGTAGGCACAGTTGTCCATAAGGTCAACTGGCCATGCCAGATGATGATAGGAAGAAGAGGAAACTGGTCCCTAATGACTACCTGTTCCTACCTGTCTCCAGTCTTCTTTTATAAACTTCTATTTTGTTTAAGCCACTTTTATTTTTGAGTTTTGTTTTATGCTGTCAAACCTAAAACTAATATACTCCCTTTTTTTTTTTTTTTTTTTGTCAAAGTCACAATTTGGGCCCTAACATAATCCTGCTCAGAGCAAGTGAAAAAATGCAAGCCTTTTCAAACATACCTCTCTCTACCAGCTAGCTATTATGGCAAGGGAAAAAAGAAAACATCTAGATAAATATCTATCAAAATTAACTTTAAGAGAAATATTCTCTTTCCTTAAAAGCCCTTATTTTTTAAGATACTAGAAAATAAGTTACTATAAAAAGTGGTGGTCTGGGGGCTGAAAACAAAACAAAAAAATCCTCTTTTCTACATTTTTTAGTTTTCTGGCATATTTTTGAAGATTTTACAGTCCCAAATGAGTCAAATGCCTATTTGTTTTTTGAATAAACAATGGACTTGTCATCTGATACATGTTTCTAAACTTAAGTATTACAGAAAACATGGCTATCCATTTGTAAAAAACTCATTCTGGAAAATACCTTTCCCTTGTGTTTGCTATAAAATAACTTTCCATAGAGCTTTTTGGTAATTTTGACATGAAAAAACGACAGCATTCATTTATTTCCCACTTCAAAATCAATGGCCCAGAACTTAAAACATATTTTTACAAAGATGTTAAACTAACTACATCAGGTAATAACAAAAGGATACTAAATAATAACAGTTCTAACCTAAATCCTGTTGTATGAGTACGCAATTATTCCAGCTGACAGCTCGGAAAAAGCACTAAATTTTTCTGGTCATCTAAAATATATGTGTATAGTTGCTATGTATAAATCCATGGGCAAATCTCCTAGAATGATTTAGAAAAAGACTAAAGCACATTTCTTATCAAAACTGAATAGTGATTATTTAAACCGATAACCATTAACTGCATTATTCCAAAGTCATATTACACAACCATTTACAAACAATGGTTTACACTGGTCACTTAATAGTTCCTCTACAATTCTTTTACCCCATTCCCAAAAAGGGATGTCAGAAATACTTAAATAACCTAAAAAAGTCAAAAAAGCAAATATTAATTAACTCACTGCTTCTCAAATATTTAGAGAGTACCTACTACGTGTCAAGCACAGTGATGATACACAGTATTAGGCAATAGACAGAAATTCTTCTTTCATAAAGCTTTCAAAGTGGAGGAAAGAGAAACAATTTTAAAATATTTTTAAAAATCAATACAGAATGTGAAGAGCTGTAAATGAAACAGAATAACACGATTTTTAAAAAGGGGAAATTGTAATATATGCTGAACTCATTCCACAGAATGTTTTGTTGGCCCACAAAGTGTCTTAAAAATCAAGATTAGCCAAAGGGGTAGAAGAAAAATGCAGAATTGGTGTCAGAGAAGCTGAGAGAAGACAGGGAAGTGATCAACTTTCTCTCTGTATGGAAGCTATCTGTGCAGAGAGGTTAAGCAGGAGGACAGAAAGTGTCCACTGGGCTCAGCAACATGGAGTTCATGGTGACCTGTCAAGAGCATATTAGAGCATTAGTCAGACTGGAGTCAGTAAATAAGACAGAGAGGGAAATAGAAACTGAACACACACACAACTCTTGAGACATTCAACAGTGACAAGAATAATAATGAGAGAGTGAAAAGTAATTATTTCTGGTAGTAGGTAATAATGATACTATAACACCACCTATGATATAACACCTATGACATAACCAGCTATATAGTTAACTTCATTTCTTTCATTTATCATAGGCTCAATGATAGGTGTTTTTGGTTTTGCTTTAGATACTTGACTGTCTCCATTTCAGGTTTCCCTTTCTCTTTTGAAAATTTATTTTTAGTTGTATAAGTAATACATGAATGTATTCTACTTGTCAAAAAAAATACCAAACAATAGAGATAAAGCAAAATTATCCTTTAATCACCCCCACTTCCCAATCCCAGTTGCATCAGAGGGCTTACACTTACCAATCTTATGTATATCTTTTTCTATACATTTGCATACACTGATGCATATGTAGAACCATATATTTGGTTCTTTAGGTATAATTCATTTACATAAATGTTAACATATTCTATCAATTATTCTGCAATTTGCTTTAGTCCCCTAAAGTATCTGGGAATCTTTCCATATAAATTCATATAGATCTACAATGGCAAGTTAATTTAATGATTTGGGGTTTTTTTTAAATCTGCTTCAAAAAACTGCAGCAAAGGCCTGAATAAAAAACATCCTTTTTAAAAATCTGTCTTCCATGCATTCTCAATGAAGGTAGTATCACTCACAATACGGCAAATATTGGTTCTTCAGGAATGTAAAAATCTTAGCCATGAAAATAGTTTATGGCCCTCCAAAGCCCATAAATATAAACACATTATATCTATGATATTATAGATAAATATGTATTATATCTATATTAAAATTATCATAGATAATTAAATATACATTACATCTATATAAAAATAATATACATTATAAATAAACATACGTTACATCTATGATATTAAAATTTAATGGTGGGTGACATGGTTTGAGTATGTGTTCCTTCCAAATCTCATGTTGAAATACGGTCTCCAGTCAGGCCTTTTCAAAACTACCAAGCAGACAATCAGGGCTTCTGCAGTGTGCCAAAGAAATAATCCCCTGCCTTATCACCAAGCTCCTTCAGGAGAACAAAGAATAGGCCATTACCTAGGAGAAGACTGGCACAAGATTTTACCCACATGCCCAAATCTCAGGGATTTTAGTATCTACTATTCTGGGTAGATACTTTCACTGGTTGGACGGAGGCCTTCCCTTGCAGGACAGAAAAGGCCCAAGAGGTAATTCATGAAATAATTTCCAGATTCGGACTTCCCCGAGGTTTACAGAGTGAAAATGGCCCCGCTTTCAAGGCTGCAGTAACCCAGGAAGTATCACAGGCATTAGGCATACACTATCACTTACACTGCACCTAGAGGCCACAATCCTCAGAAAAAGTCAAGAAAATGAACGAAACACTCAAACAACATCTAGAACAGCTAACCCAAGAAACCCACCTTGCATGGCCTGCTCTGTTGCCTTTAGCCTTACCAAGAATCCGAAACTCTCCCCAAAGAACAGGACTTAGCCCATACGAAATGCTGTATGGACAGCCCTTCCTAACCAATGACCTTGTGCTTGACCAAGAGACAGCCAACTTAGTTGCAGATATCACCTCCTTAGCCAAGTATCAACAAGTTCTTAAAACATTACAAGGAACCTGTCCCTGAGAGGAGGGAAAGGAATTATTCCACCCTAGTGACATGGTATTAGTCAAGTCCCTTCCCTCTAACTTCCCATCCCTAGACACATCCTGGGAAGGACCCTACCCAGTCATTTTATCTACCCCAACTGCAGTTAAAGTGGCTGGAGTGGAGTCTTGGATACATCACACTCGAGTCAAACCCTGGATACTGCCATAGGAACCCGAAAATCCAGGCGACAGTGCTAGCTATTCCTGTGAATCTCTAGAGGATCTGAGCCTGCTCTTCAAGTGACAACCGTGAGGAAAGTAACTAAGAATCGTAGATCCTCGTGGCCCTCCCTTGTCGTATTTTTCTTTTTACTGTCCTCTTACCCCCTTTCACTCTCACTGCACCTCCTCCATGCTGCTGTACTATCAGAAGCTCCCCTTACCCAGAGCTTCTATGGAGAATGCAGCTTCCCAGAAATATTGATGCCCCATCACATAGGGGTTTTTCTAAAGGAAACCCCACTTTCACCACCCACACCCATATGCCCCTGCACTTTAGGCCATACATTTCAATCCCTGTATCTTTAACCTCCTTGTTAAGTTTGTCTCTTCCAGAATCAACGCTGTAAAACTACACATCGTTCTTCAAATGGATTCCCAGATGCAGTCCATGACTAAGATCCACCGCGGACCCCTGGACCAGCCTGCTAGCCCATGCTCTGATGTTAATGACATCGAAGGCACTCCTCCCAAGGAAATCTCAAATGCACAACCCCTACTATGCCCCAATTCAGCAGGAAGCAGTTGGAGCAGTCGACGGCCAACCTCCCCAACAGCACTTGGGTTTTCCTGTTGAGAGGGGGTATTGAGAGACAGGACTAGCTGGATTTCCTAGGCTGACTAAGAATTTCTAAGCTTAGCTGGGGAAGGTGACTGCACCTACCTTTAAACACGGGGCTTGTAACTCAGCTCACATCTGACCAATCAGGTAGTAAAGAGAGCTCATTAAAATACCAATTAGTCTAAAAACAGGAGGTAAAGAAATAATCAAATCATCTCTCGCCCCCCCTTAAGGGACAATGATTGGGATATAAACCCCAGGCATTCGAGCTGGGAGTGGGCAACCCCGTTTGGGTCCCCTCCCATTGTATAGGAGCTCTGTTTTCACTCAATGAAATCTTGCAGCTGCAAAAAAAAAAAAAAAAAAAAAAGAAAAGAAAAGAAAAGTGGTCTCCAGTGTTGGAGGTGGGGCCTGGTCAAAGGTGTTTGGATCATAGGGGTGGATCCTCATGAATGGCTTGGCACCATTCCCTTGGTGATAAGTGAGCTCTCGCTCTGAGTTCACATAAGACCTGGTTGTTTAAAAAGTATGTAGTGCCTCCCCCACTCTTTCTTGCTCCTACTCTGGCCATGTGATGTGCCTGCTGCCCTTTTGCCTTCCGCTTCCTGAGGCCCTCACCAGAATCTGATGCCAATGCCATGCTTGCATAGCCTACAGAACCATGAGCCAATTAAACCTCTTTTCTTTATAAATTAACAGTCTCAGGTATTTCTTTATAGCAATGCAAGAATGACCGAATACACTAGGGGTCTAAAGGACTTCTTAGGATTTTGCTTTTCAAGTAAAACGTGAGGAGTTCACAAATTTAAAATTATGAAAAACTGGAAGCAAATGATGTCCTTTAACAGGTAAATGTATAAACTGTGGTACATCCAATACAATGGAGATTCACTGATTTTTTTAAATTAGCTATCAAGCCACAAAAAGTCATGGAGGAACCTTTTAACTGCATATTGCTAAACGAAAAGGGCCAGTTTGAACAGGCTACATACTGTCTGACTCCAACCATGTGACATTCTAGAAAAGGCAAAACTATAGATACAGTAAACATATCCGTGATTGACAGGGTTTCAGGGGGAGGAGAGAATGGATGAAGAGGAGAAACACAGGGTATTTTTAGGGCAGTAAGCTATCCTATATAATACTGTAATGGTAGAGATATGGCATTGTGCATTTGTCAAAACCATAGAACTGTATAATACAAAGAGAGAAACCTAATGTAAACTGATAATGCATCAATATTGGTTCATCAACTCTAACAAATGTACCACACTAAGACAGAAGAAATTATGTGTGTTTGGGGGAGAGTGGCACTTGGGAACTCTGTATTTTCTGCACAATTTTTCTGTAAACCTCAAACTGCTCTAAAAAATAAAGTCTATTTTAAAAAACAAAAAGGGTCCTTGGAGGAGCAATAATGAAAAAAAGATTGAGAAATATTGCTCTAGTCTTCAAAGACAGTGATTCAAATTTTAAACTTCCAATCTGCTTTCATAGGTTTTAGAATAATATAGAACTGGGTTCAAATTCTGACATTTACCAGTAAGGTGACAAGTTCTTTCACCTCTTAGCATTAAAAAGTAGAGGAAAGAATAAGACAAACTTTTAAAAGAGTATTTGTAAAAAGAAAAACATTATGTATAGCAAAGTAAATATAAGTGCACATATAAAGTGCTCTGGTTTTCACAAAGAGGAGCTCATTAAAAGGTATCCTGACTTTTTATCATGAAATATCAAAATTTGTGTACATTTCATTCCCATAAAAGGTAATAGGGTGTTTAGATAACTTTATCACTAATTTACCACAAAGGAAATCACCCTGGAAAAAGCCACATTAAAAAAAAAAAACCTATGACAACTGACAATTTTATATGATAATTACAACATAGAGTTCATGTGGTATAGTACCAACAAATAAACAAACAAATAAATAAATAAATAACTTCCCTGCAGTTTCTTCACCTATCATAGGTAACTTTCCGACTCTTGGTAAAAACTGGAAAATATTTTGTCAATAACTCTGTGCCATATTGGGAATTAAAGTTAAGAATATGGAGTAATAGGAGTAACTTTTAAAAATTCAAAAACACTGTTATCACTCTGAAATTGTCTACTTGTAAGTCAGAAACAGTATATATATCAATAAAAAGGTCAGTAAAAAGTTTATAGCTGTAATCAGATAATGAATAATTATAACACTAATCTATTAGATTTAGTGTAGATCATCTGAAAATCAATTAGAACAAAAACTGAAATGCTCCATTTTTCACAAATATGGTCCTCAGAAAAAAAGTTCCCTTATTCCCATGAGAGAAAGAAATCTAAACAAAGTATATACCACTAGAGATTAACAATTCTTCCAAAAAGTTGAGATCCACTAGATATTTTTATTAAAATCCACTCCCTAACATTAATACCAGAAATACGTATAGCAGAAACTTATATCTTATATTAAATACAGAAGACATTCTGCTTTTACCACCCTCAATTACCTCTTCTACCCAGTAATCTTCTCTACTTTGTATTTATTATATATCTATAACAAGGAATTTACCTTTCTTTTTCAAAATTTCCAATAAAACATGCTTTGTGGTCCACAGATAAAGGGTATTATATAATCTTAAAATTAGAAATAAATCAGCCAATCACTGTTACATTTCTAATAGATATTAAAAATAGCTAACACAAATAGCATTTACTAGGTGGAAGGAACTGTTCTAAGTACCTTATATATATAAATTGATTTGATCCTCACAAAAGTCCTTCAAGGTATGTATTATCATCAACTCCATTTAGGATGATCAGATGCAGTGACCATACCAAAAGGTATAAATTAAGAATTTTCATATAACTTCATGTCTACTGCCACATGACTGATAGTAAAATACAGCAATCACAAACATGTATCCTGATTTCAGAGCCCTCAGAATGTGAAAGAAATGTATGCAGCTCAGAATCAAATTAAATAGGGCATTTTCATACCATTTTAGAGATGAGAGAAATGAGAAAGAGGTTATACAGCTCGTTCAAGGTTATATGGCTTATACATATAATCTCTGTTATGAAGAGAGACCAATACAGTGCTGTCTATGATGCCTTAGTGTGTACGATAAAATCACTTCTAATTCATGAAACTATTCTGAAAAAGTATTTTATGTAAAACTTTTACATTTGAGATATATTAATATGTGGTATAAAAGAATCACCATTATAACAATGTACAAAAGTATATGATATCATTCATATGACTATTTCAGGGAATTTCAGGAGAATCAGCTCATGACTTTAGCATGGTTATCAATTTTTATTCTTTTTTATAAAGGTGACCAAAAGATCTTCAGATTCCAAACAATTCTCTCCCTGTGCAGTCAAACAAAGACATCCATCACCATTTTTCTATTCCCATAATAATCTGAATTCTTAACTCAAGTATCCAAAAATACAATATTTTTCTTCCTCTTCCTTCTGCATAGCTAACAGAAGGTAGAAAATACACATGGCACTTCTCCTGACAGCTTCTGGAAAGCACTGAGCAGGAAAGAAGTGAGAGCATCTCTGTTTCCACAGTGCCTTCAGCAATCCAGAACACCTGCCCTTTAAATCACCCTCACTGGAGTAAGAACAATCTCTATAAAATATGAAGCAGAAATGGCGACTAAAAACAGTTATCAACATTAGATTCTTTATATATTCTTCCACAGTTTAAAAAAGGTTATTTGGCATACATTTAACTAAATCATCTGAGTCACAATCATGATTTCTTTGGCCACAAACAAATCATTTCACAAAATCTTTAACTCTACTTTTTGTTGACTATTTGAAAGCATCAGTAAGCATCTGAGGCTTTCTTCCTAAAACCACTGACAAAATTTTTCATTCTGTGAAATGAAATTCCAAAACTTTAAAAAAGTCATTTAAAAGTTAACAGCAGCTAATAAACTACTGCCCAATATTATGCCCTACTATATACCTCAGATGACAGAAGCATAGGCAATAGACTTCTCTTAGCACCAAGAGAAAAAAAGGGGCTGGGACTGTATGTGCCTTAGAAATGTTCCAGAAAATCTGCTTCAGCAACAGTAAAAACGGTGCCACACTCCACAGAAAAACAACAGAGGGAGACAGTAGAACTAACTTCAAATGCTCAATCCCCAACTTCCTTAAAAATGCAATAATTGGGAGAAAGAGGACAGAGGAAAATATAACTTCAATTCTGCAAGCAGAAGCAAAACAGAGAAGGGAAAGTTCTGTCTCAGACCCTGCAGTTATTTTTAAATTTCTTACTGAGAAAGGATCATAGATCTACATGGATCCCTTCCACCCAAGTTTATTCTCTGACTTTTGAAAAAAGAATAAAATCCTGAAACTAAGTAATAAACATTTGATTCTAAGACTCTGAATAACAAGAGAAAAATAAATTCCCCCACGGAAATTAACTGCAGCTTACTGTCTCAAAATTTTGGAAAGCAGAATTATAGCCCTTGTGGATTTAAACTCTCCAGTGGTTTCAACTGCATTAAAAATTAAATACAAATAAATGTCACAACCTCAATGGCCCTTAAGATCTGGCTCCTACTTACCTCTCCAATCTTATCCCCACTACATCTAATTAAAGGACAAAAGCCTTCCATTAGTTCTCAAAATTGTCAGGCCTTTCTTCTTGTAAAGCTCTGAACATATTATTCTCACTACAGGGACAGGACTAGACCTTTATGTTTCAGTTTAAATATATCTCGTCAGGGACATGTTTTCTTTTCTGGTTGTCTTATCTTTTCATCTTTTTTTTGAGACAGAGTCTCACTTTGTCGCCTAGGCTGGAGTACAGTGGCGCAATCTTGGCTCACTGCAACCTCCCCACAACAGGTTCAAGGAATCATCCTGTCTCAGCCTCCTGAATAGCTGAGATTACTGGCACCCGCCACCATGCCCTGGTAATTTTCATATTTTTTGGTAGAGACAGGGTTTCACCATGTTGGCCAGGCTGGTCTCGAACTCCTGACCTCAAGTGATCCTCCTGCCTCAGCCTCCCAAAGTGCTGGGACTACAGGCATGAACCACCACGCCTGGCCAAGTCCTTTAAGAGAAAAAAAGAGAGTATCTAAGAAACACTGGGAAACCCTTCACATAATTTAATCTTCACAAGAAATCTTCGATACTATTCTTCTAGATGAGGAAATAGATTTGATATGAAGATTAAGCAGCTGGTCCACGGTCCCACAGGTAAAGCAAAGATTCAAGCCCAAATGGGTCTAATTCCAAGTCTACAATCTTTCTGCTACATTACATTGCCTCTCTGTTTGAAAGAAAACTATCTTACCAGAAGGAAATGCTTAATTAAATACAGAGCTACAAAAGGACAGTGGTTTACATAAAAATCTATAAACTGAAAATTTGGATAATTAATTTCATATTCACTATCTTTATTTCTTTTATATTAGCAATCCTAGCTAACTGGGATCATGCTAGATTTAAAAAACAATAGCTATTTATTCTACAGACCCAAAGAGTTCATATGGTTGATATGGTTTGTCTCTGTGTCCCCACCCAAATCTCATCTTTAATTGAACTCCCATAATTCCCACATGTTGTGGGAGGGACCTGGTGGGAGATAACTGAATCATGGGGGCGGTTTCCCCATACGGTTCTCGTGTTAGTAAATAAGTCTCATGACATCTGATGGTTTTATCAGGTGTTTCCGCTTTTGCGTCCTCCTCATTCTCTCTTTGCCTACTGCCATCCATGTAAGACAGGACTTGCTCCTCCTTGCCTTCTGCCATTATTGTGAGGCTTCCCCAGCCACGTGGAACTTTAAGTCCAATTAAAACTCTTTCTTTTGTAAATTGCCCAGTCTCAGGTATGTCTTTATCAGCAGCATGAAAATGGACTAATACAACAGTATATGTAAAATGCTATTTCTTTTCTATACTTTATATAATTGCTATAATAGGTAAATCAAGTAGTTAAACTATAGAATTTCTCAGTTTACCCTTAGGAATTCAGCTACTAGGTATTCGGAAATGGCTTTTTTTTTTTTTTTTTTTTTATGAAGAGACAAGATTTTCAACATTCTCCAATTAAGGTTAATAAATTGGGATAATATTTAGGCCAAATTAATTTGAAAAAGCCATACACAAGTATTCTGGAAATACAAGGGGACTCCAAAAAGTTTGTGGAAAAAATGGAATTAGATGAAAATAAAAAGTTAAACTTTATTTCTCAACATAAGCTCCATCAAGGTCAAGACACCTGTAGGCAATAATAACACACATTTAGTCCATCCTTAAAGAACTGAGGGTCCTGCATTAACCATGTCAATGCAGTCTTTTTCACATTTCTAACTGAAGAAAAATGGATATGCTTTATAGATGTTTTGAGATTAGGAAATAAAAGAGTCAGAAGGAGCCAAATCAGGACTGTAGGGTGGATGCCTAATAAATGTGCATCAGAACTATCCCAAAATTGACCTTGTTTGACGAGAAGAATGAGCAAGAGCACTATCATGGTGGGGAAGGACTCTCTGGTGAAGCTTTCCTAGGCATTTTTCTGCTCAAGCTTTAGCTAACTTTCTTAAAATACTCTTATAATAAGCAGATGTTGGCATTCATTGGCCCTCCCAAAAGTCGACAAGCAAAATGCCTTGCGTATCCCAAAAAAAATTGTTGCCATGACCTTTGTTCTTGATCAGTCTGCTTCTGCTCTGACTTCCACCTCTTGGTAGTCAGTGATTTGATTGTACTTTGTCTTCAGGATGTACTGGTAAAACCATGTTCATTCATTGTTACAATTCTTCAAAGAAATCCTTCAGAATGTTGATCCCACCTGTTTGAAATTTCCAGTGAAAGCTCTGCTCTTGTCTGCAATTGATCTGGGAGCAACAGTTTTGGCACCCATTAAGCAGAGTCAGAATTGTGTAAAATGAACCAGCTGAAATGTCTATGGTGTTCGCTATTGTTTTTGCTGTTAATCATAGGTCTCCTTCAATTAGAACATGAAAAAGATGAACTGATGTAGATTGCCTGCCCCTATAGCAGGCTTCACCTTCAACATCATCTAATCCTTCTTTTTTTTTTTTGAGATAGGGTCTCACTTTGCCACCCAGGCTGGGGTGCCATGCCACGATCACGGCTCACTACAGCATCAACCTTCCAGGCTCAAGCAATCCTCCCACCTCAGCTTCCCAAGTAGCTGGGACTACTCACTCTAGGCCATGTCCTGAGATTATCCAAATAGCTCTATAGAGAGGTCCACATGATTAACAACTAAGGCTTCCTGCCAAAGCCAGAGAGGAAGTAAAGTCTCCTGACAATATCCATCCCCCCACCCCAAAGAGGCCTTCAGATGACTTCAGCCTTGCCAACATCTTGCCTACAATGTTATGAGAATCCCTGAGCCAGAACAACTCTGCTAACTGGCTCCTAAATTTCTGATGCACAAAACTATCTGAGATAATAGATAAATGTTCATTGTTTTAAGCTGCTAAGTTTAGGGGTAGTTTGTTATACAGCAATAGATAGAAATTTAAGTATCTCTCAATTATTAAATTTCTCACATTGTTTGCACCTCAACGTTTTTCCTTTCCCAACATTCATTAGAATCTTGAGGAGCAAGGCAGCTATTAATTAGAAAAGGTATCTCCACATGATCCTGTCACACCCTTCCCTGATTTGACAGTCACTCATAAAGAACACAATTAGCTGAAAAGAAATGAGGGTGCCCTTTAGATGTTAAGTACAGTAAGAAAGAGAGGCACTGACAAACAGCACTCAGGCTCCACTATTACTTACTGGTTTGACTTATTTAAACCTCAGGGGGATTCCCTCTACTCTCTCTTTTATATTTGCTCTGTGGAAAGGCTTTCATTGGGAGCAGGGCAAGAGCCCTAACCAGAATTTTTATGAAAACCTAATAACCCTAAAGAACCTAATTACATATCAGACAAATTTTCAAAACTTTGTTAGACAGTGAGTTATAAAGCAACTTACATTACTTCCCTGCCACCACACGTCCCCCAACTCCTTACCGCAAAACAAAGTAATTAAAAAAAAAAAAGAAGTTAACAGGGAGCAGAATGTTTTCTGGTGGCATTTAAGATTAAGAAAGTTAAATAACTTCCTTGCACACATACCACATTCAAGTCTGTCCTGCTATTCATAGAGCTGCTAGGTTTACTTGTGGCTGAAACAGTGTCACCAAAGTGATCATGGAAAGGCGGATAAGAGGCTTTTTGTTTCATGCCATGATAATATTTATAACAAAAAGGTGGGGAAGCAAAATGCATAAGAGTAAAGCTAATGCCTCAGACAAGTTTACTAACGAGTTGAAGTGAGGAGAGGAAGAAAGGGATGCAGTAGAAGGATGACAGAGGACAAAGCACTGAGCTCTAAAACATACCAAACTGCACTCTTAATTCATGGATTTCACTTCCCTGCCTCAAACTCTTCTAAAAGTATCATTTAAATTTCTGAACTGTAGGCCGGGCACAGTGGCTCACGCCTGTAATCCCAGCACTTTGGGAGGCCGAGGCGGGTGGATCACCTGAGGTCAGAAGTTTGAGACCAGCCTGGCTGACATGGACTCTGTCTCTACTAAAAATACAAAAATTAGCTAGGTATGGTGGCGCGTACCTGTGGTCCCAGCTACTTGGGAGGTTGAAGCAGGAGAATCGCTTGAACCCGGGAGGCAGATGTTGCAGTAAGCCAAGATCACGCCACTGCACTCCATCCTGGGTGACAGAGCAAGACTCCGTCTCAAAAAAAAAAAAAAAAAAAAAAATTCTGAATTGTAAAAGGTGAATCAAAACAACAAAAATGACATACAAATCAGTTATGGTACACATCCTCCAAACCTTAGAAGAAATAAAATCCATCTTGCTATTCAAATTCTACCTCCAAGTTAAATACCCAAACAGACTTCTCCTCAACTTTAAAAAGGTGTCATTTATAATTACAAAACCACCATTACTTTTGCACCAACCTAATGACTACTTTGTATAACTACAGGTAAATTACTGGGTGATTTATGTTCTCTTCATATATGACCCTATTCACTTCTAGATTAGAAACTACAAACATACAAGCTTGTTTATATAATATTCAAGCCCACAGAAGATCAGAAAGAAATAAGAAAACAGGTAACAGGTATGGTACACTGACAGTAGTAAATTATTTTTTTAAGAAAAAAGAGGCCAGTCACAGTGGCTCACACCTATAATCCCAGTGCTTTGGGAGGCCAAGGCAGGAGGATCACTTGAGCCCAAGAGCTCAAGAACAGCCTTGGCAACATAATGAGACTCTGTCTCTACAAAAAAAAAAAATTTTAATTTTTTAAATTAGCCAGGCATAGTGGTATACACTTGCAGTCCCAGCTACTCAGGAGGCTGAGGTAGGAGGATGGCTAGAGCCCAGGAGTTTGAGGCTACACTCCAGTGTGGGTGACAGAGCAAGACTCTAAGAGAAGGAGAAAGGGAAGGGGGAAGGGAGGGAAGAGAAAGAGGGAAGGGAAGAGGGAGGGTAAGGGAGGAAGAAAAGACGCCTGACAATGAGGAAGGAAACAAAAATTATAAAACATGACTACAAAGACTCAAAACAGAATAGCCTAATTGGAATTTTAGTATAGGGATAAACAGTTGCACCACGTTCAAAACTACTGAGGGCATTCAGATAGCATGTAATTGTTACTTTTATAAACATGTCAAGTTAATACAGTGTAATATTTAAGAGTTCAGGTTCTGTGGTCGGGCTGCCCAGAATTCACAGTAGCATTCAGCTACTCACAATTCATGTGACCTCAAGAAAATTAACATCATTTTACTTCCTTGGGGATAACTCACCTACTCCTCAGTCTAACATTTAACTTGTGCATGATGAGGAAATAAAGATAGTTGATAACAGAATGTTCAGATAAGTGTCAGGTTTTTGGAAAAACCACCACCACCTCGCAAGAGTTACTAAAAGAACGTTAAATTAAGTTTGCTGTATACTTTCCAAGAGGGAAGAGAATGAACTGAAATATATCCTAGCTGGGTGCAGTAGCTCACACCTGTAATCTCAGCATTTTGGGAGGCCAAGGCAGGAGGTCTGCTTGAGACCAGGAGTTTGAGACCAGCCTCGGCAACAAACACATACCCTGTCTCCACACACACACACACACACACACACACACACACACACAAAGATTACCCAGGTGTGGTAGTGCACGACTACAGTGCCAGCTACTCAGGAGGCTGAGGCAGGAGGATCACTTGAGCCTGGGAGTTCAAGACTGCAGTGAGCTATGATTGTGCCACTGCAGTCCGGTCTGGGCCACAGAGTGAAACCCTGTCTATATCTAAATAAATAAATATTTCCATTTAAGAGACATAAATATTGCCATAAAAAGGGTCTTGGCACTTACTGGGTTTTACTCTAATTATTTGGAATTTTAAAATATGAATTCATCTTGTAACCTAACAATAACAAATTTTTTTTTTTTTTTTTTTTTTGAGACGGAGTCTCACTCTCTTGCCCAGGCCAGACTGCAGTGGCGCTATCTCGGCTCACTGCAAGCTCCGCCTCCCAGGTTCACACCATTCTCCTGCCTCAGCCTCCCGAGCAGCTGGGACTACAGGCGCACACCACAGCGCCCCGCTAATTTTTTGTATTTTTAGTAGAGACGGGGTTTCACCGTGTTAGCCAGGATGGTCTCGATCTCCTCACCTCGTGATCCGCCCGCCTCGGCCTCCCAAAGTGCTTGGATTACAGGTGACAAATGTTATTTTTTAAGTGAAAGGAATATATGACAGGAAAAGCCAAGTCAGAAGACTAAGATTAATATTTGATTATGTCTGCCAAACAAGGTGAAGAAAAAACAAATCTTTAGTCTAGAGGTTTGTTTATTCTGTTTCCCCCTAAAGTTAGCATCTAAAGACCAGGACGAAATCAAAGATACTAGACGTTACATATGGCTTCTTTACATTTCCCGTATGATAAACTATTCAATATATACTGTAGTCAAGATGGCATTCAAGAACTAACTTGTACACAACATATAATAAGTAAAAGAATAAATTCTCTCTCCCACACAGAGGTGATGTAGTTGAGATTATGTAAGATTTTCTAGGGGGGAAAAACATGCTCCTTCAAACATCAGATGTCAAAACAAATACAGTGGCCCAGGGGGATATTTCAGAGCAACTTAACATAAAACGAAAAGAAACTCAATTAAACATTTTTCTTTTAAACTTCATTCTCCAAAGTCCAAAGTCATATGACCTGCCAATTGTCAATCACATATTACATCTCCTTGTGTTAAAATTTGGGTAGAAGTCAATGACCACAGGCCCAGAGTGATAATGAAATAAAGATATGGAAATTGGCTTTTAAAAAAACCAAGTTTGAGACATTATCTTAAATGTACTATACAGTAAGTGTTTTATAAACTGCTCTGCTGAATTTGAATATGCTATGGAAAAGACCTGTTCTATATTTGAAATGAAGATTTTCCTTAATTATGCAAATGTCTGTATATCATAAAAAGGGAAAGTCCGTAATACTAACACTTATGTTAGTTCTAAAATATAAATCTGGCCAATGAGTCCTGGTGTTTTAATTATTCTAATTTAATGTGCTAGTGTCAAAACGGAAAACACATGTTTCCATGTGCATATATGTGTCAAACATTCATTTTTCAACAAAGATGCCAAGACCACTCAATGAGGAAAGGAAAATCTTTCTAACAATGATGCCAGGATAATTGAATATCCACAGGCTAAAAAATAATCTTATGGGCTCTTACCTCACAATCATATACAAAAACTAACTTAAAATGGATCACGGGTCTAAATTTTAAAACCAAACTATAAAATTTCTTAAAAAAAAAAAAAAACATGTTCATGACCTTCGATTAAGCTGAGTTCTTAGATATGATACTAAAACCATCAATCATAAAAGAAAATCTTGACAAACTGAACTGCATCAAAATTTTAAACTTTTACACTCCAAAAGACATCAAGAAATAAACAGGCCACACACTAAAAGAAAACATATAAAAATCACCTATCTTTATAAAGATCTTTTATCCCGAATATATAAAGAATTCATACAACTCATTAAGCAAACAGACAGCCCAATTTTAAAATGGACAAAACATATGAAGTGACACTTCACTAAAGAAGATATACAAATACATAGTAAGCACATAACAAGGTGTTCAACATCATTAGTAATCACAAAAAATGCAAGTTAAAACCACAATGAAATGCCACTTTACATACATTAGGATGGCTATTAGAAAATGAAAAAAGTAACAGAAAAATAAGTGTTGGGAAGGTTATGGAGAAATCAGAGCCCTTATACAATACTAGTGGAAATGCAGAATGGTGCAGCTGCTATAGAAAACAATTTGGCATTTCCTCAAAAGGTTAAACATAGAGTGACTATATGACCCAGCCATTCCAGTCCTAGGTATACGCCAAAGAGAACTGAAACCTATGTACCTTAACATATAAAACATATGTATGTTCATACTGTATAAAACATATGTATGTTAACATAAAAACTTGTGCATGAACGTTCATAGTAGCATTATTCATAATAGCCGAACAACCCAAATGTCCATCTACTAACGAATGAATGAATGAATAAACAAAGTATGGTATATCTATACAATAGAATCTTATTCAGCCAAAAAAAAGAATGAAGTACTAATTCATGTTACAACATGGATGAACCCTGAAAACACTATGGTGAAAGAACCCAGTCACAAAGAGCCACAAATTTTACAATTCTATGTATTGAAAGGTCCAGAAATGGCACATTTAGGGGAATCAGAAAGCCGATCAGTAGTTGCCTAGGGCTGGGAATGGGGATTAACTGCAAACAGATACAAAGGAATTTGTGGGAATAATGGAAATGTTCTAAAACTGGATTGAAGTGATGGTTATATGACTTTATAAATTTACTAATAATCAGTGAATTGTACAATTAATTACAATGAATGAATTTTATGTACATAAATTACACTTCAATAAAGTTCTTAATAAAAAAAGATGTACAGAGTATTATGTTTAAAATAAAAACAACAACAAAATCATTTCTTTCTCTCTACTGTAACATCACCAATGTGAGATTCTGAGTAACTCATTTAATCCTCACAACAAACTAACAAGTAGAATTCTATTATTACCTTCATATCACAAACCAGGGAACTGAGACAGAGAGATTAAGTAATATGTTATTCAGTTAATAAATGGCATGACCAGAGTTAGAACTCCTATTTATCTGACTTCAAATAATAAAAATTGATAGGCACTTAATTTGTTTACAAAATGCATAAGGATTTTTTTCTATGGATCAATTTTTTGAATTCTGAGGTTTTAAAGGAAAGAAATTCTTTAGCCACTAAAGAGATCATAATACTTGGGTAGTGATGTAGAAAGAACACTTCATTGAAGTCAGAAGAACTGGGTTGATGAACCTTAGGTGAAAATGAAAGAATTGAACTACAGTATCTTTAAGGGCCCTTTCAAATTTTGTTCCACAAAATGAAATGTCTTCCACAGAAAATTGAGAAATTTTTCACCACTGGTTTTCCATTGCTTTAGTAACTTAGTCACTAGAGCAATCATTTCCTCTTCTTAATTTTTTATATTTAGAGGCAATGCTCTTTATCTGGCTCTCTCTTTTTCTACTAGTTATTTACAGTAAACTTCTATTCTTTAAAAAGAAATTAACACTGACAAATTCAACTGAAATGATGTACAGTTCTTCTGATCAGAGATTGAGGGGGAAATGTATAGGCTACGGGAACACATGTATGAAAAGTCTAGATTCTAGAATAAGTATGGAGATACTAGATCTTTAAAAGATCACCACTAGAGGAATGTATCTCCAGCCTAAAAGTAACAAAGTTATAAAATGTAATGTTCACTCCATTTCCTCTGTAAGCCTTGAGTTTTGTTTCTATCAGGTAATTCTCTCAAACACAAGGTTTCAAAAAAGATAGGTTCTTTCCAGATAATTTATCCCTGAAATTTTAAAAATCAGAGAAAACACTATCAATGACAAAGGAATGATGTATTATAATTACTTACTATGAAAAATGGCAAAGAAAGAGTTAATGCCGTTGTTGTTATTTTCACAGGAAGAAAGAGGATTGCAATTACCATTTCCTTGTGCCTTTAAATGCTTCTATTTCAGAATAGAAAATATTTCTTTCCTGCTGCCTAATTTTTAACAGGCTATGTATTTCTCTAAAACTCAAGAATAATTCGAAGCCAAGAGAAAACACTGAACTTAATAAATATACTATCGTTAAGTACTGGGTAATAACAAATATTAGAAGGAATGCTACTTAAAAACCAGGTATAACCTTTGATAAGTCTCTATCTTCAAGCCACTATACTGTGACACATTCCACACACTCTGGAAATATAAATCATTATAGGTTGAGTCAACTCAACCTACAGTTTGTGGGTCACAAGATGACTGAGGCGAAATAAGCTACAAAACGAAGGACAAAGAATTAGACAGCAATACTACCTCAAGTATTTCAGAAAGAAAGACAGTATTAATCTAGCTGCTGTAAGTGAGTGTTTGCTTCTCTTGTGCTGAAAGTCAAGCTTCAAACCACTGACTGAGTCAGTTTTACTCAGAGAAGTCATGAGAGAGCAGACTGGACATGACAGCATGCTATGTAATGAATAACACACCCTGTTTCTAAGCACAAACCTGAAGCATCAGAACAATGTTAATAAAAGTCATTTATAGGAATTGAATGAATGTCACTGCTCCCTTCTTATCTTTCCACTCCCCATCATCTCCCATGGAATATGAAGAACAACTTCCAAACAGTAATGCAAGCAGAAATCTGAAAAAGGCAGGTTGTAAAGTGTACTCACTCTTGAGCTTTCCCACATTTTTATTTAAATAGATTTCAGAAATAAGTGAGAGAATTTTAATAAACTATTCAATGTAACTACCTGTACATGGTTAAAAGTGTTTTTTAAAAGGTAATGACTAAAAGAAGGGTGTTTCTTTAAATCTTACTCATGTAGGGTGCAAATGCACAGTGCACAGCCCATCCCAGCTGTTCAATATTATGCAACAATATGGCCAGAGTCTAGAATCCTGATTATGCCCGTCAGGATTGCCTTGCTAGTCAACCTAGTCAAATAAATAGATGAATATTTCTACTTAGAGCATTTATTTACTGTCTACAATCTTAAAAAATATACATTATATATCTTTACATGTGTTTGAGACTTGTCACTGCAACTAGACAACAGGCTATTTGAGGGCAGGAACCAGGTCTTCTGCTTCCTACTATTGATTACAGGATAATAACACAGGCTCCAGAGCCATATCACCAGGTTTCAAATACAAACTCCACCACCAGCTTTGTGACCTTGTCCAAGATACTTATCTTCCCTATGTCTCAGTTTTCTTATTTGCAAAAGAGAGGTAAAAGCATATGACTGCTGTAAAATTTATACAAGTAATAAGTTCTGAGTACCTAGAATGTGTCTGGCACATAGTAAGCATTATAAAATATCAGTTATTATAACTATCTGTATCCCTACAATGCCTAGCACCAGCCCTTGCTCCTTAGGTAGGTGTCCAAGTATCTGCCAATTGGCCAAAAATATGCACAACTATATCAACAATACAATTTCTCTCACTGTCACCACCTAATTTATGAAAAATGAACTCTCTGCTATTCTTGAATATCTTAATTCTTCAAGATGTCTTATGCAATTAGTCTAAAATGTAGGATTATATATCCTTAGTTTTCAATCTAGTTGAAAAGGAAATGAAAAATAACAAAACAAATTATTCACCTGTTCATTCTGCATCTGTTTGACAGTCCCAGCTACTAGGTGTGATAAAGCAGAAGCCTTGTCAATGTAATTGTAAGCTACTTAAAATATCACATCAATTATCAGAATACAGGAAAGTATACTGTTATTCTTCTGAAAAATAATAAGTTAATTTCAGTAGCAAAAAATAAAATACCATGATTTCAAGCTTTTTGAGGCCCTCACCAGAAGCAGATGCTGGCACCACATTTCCTGTACAGCCTGAAGAACTCTAAGACAATTAAGCTTCTTTTCTTTGTAAATTACCCAGCTTCAGGTATTCCTTCATAGCAACACAAAGTGGACTAATACAGTAAGCATATATTCTACGTTGCATATGAAGAGATGCCATTCCAAAGCCCTAGGAAATAATTTAGTGAAAGAAATTTAAAATAAGGTAGTAAAATATATTCTCAGCAACTACCACCAGTCAGATAATTCAATTTCCCCTAAAATATAGAGCAAAAATGATCTGAAATGTAAAACATTTACTATACATATGCCACAGAAATTGGCCAAAATGCTGCATATTTGCTAGAGGAAATAAGACTAAAGGAAGCATTTCAAGGGACCAGAACTTCCTTAACATACTTTTTCTAACTGATGTTTGGGCATTAATTCTCCCAGGATATTTCTATGACTGCCAGTTCGTGAGAACCTAAAAACGATAGGAGATAATTTCTCTAAGTATGAGACAGAACATTTTCAAACTCAAGATTTTTACCTCACTATAACACTTCTTTGATGCTGAATTAATAGAAAAATAAGCTTATGGAGAAAGGAAATTCTACCACTGAAATATTTCCACATTTTAAAAGTTAACCCATTTTAATAAAGCTGATTAAAAATGTGGTTTTTTAAAAAACCAAATTAACTGATACAAGCTGGTAATAAAATTAGAGAGTCTCTCCCAAAGGAGGGCGGGGCAATTCTGAAAGAGAGGCTATTGTCTCATACCATATAGGTCTAATAGGTTATCATACATAAAATACAAATAACATTTTCTTATTAAAAATCTTACTAAAGCTGTTGAAAGAAAACTTACGTTTAATCAAAATATCTTTGCAAAATAAACATCCTAATAAAAGAGTAACCTAACGGCAAAATAACCACAACTTACTAAGCTCTCGTCCACTAAACTCTTATCTACAGAGAATATGGACTACAAACTAAATTATATTTTAGAAAACATTTATCTAAGGCAGAGTTTCTCAGCCTAGGTACTTACCCTTAATATTTGGGACAGGATAAGTCTTTAGTATGAGGGGCACCATGTACTGTAGAATGTTTAGCAGTACTCTGGGCTCCACCCACAAGATACCAGTGGCTCCCCACCCCCCCACTCCAGTTGTGACAACCAAAAATGTCTGCAGACTTTGTCAAAGGTCCCCTGGAGGGCAAAATTCCCCTAGGCTGAGAACTACCACTCTAAGGATTGAACAGCTTTGACAGAACTTCAGACTCTCTCCTATCCTCTCTACATAAAATTTAATAAAAATTACCTACCACTTCTTCCAGTGATTTTCAAATTTTATGCCCAAACCCCTTGAGTCCCTAGGAAATGTCTCAGGAACACCCATGGGGTATGTAACCAGAGCAGGTCTACTTTCATTTTCTGGGGTTCTGGATATTTCCTTTGGGTGGGAAAAAGTCTGGAAATCCTGACATAGATAAGTATGTCACTAATAGTGCATTTTGGGCCAGGCAAGGTGGCTCATGCCTGTAATCCCAGCACTTTGGAAGGCCGAGGTAGGAGGATCGCTTGAGCCCAGAAGTTCAAGACCAGCCTAGGCGACATGACAAAACCCCATCTCTACAAAAAATACAAAAATCAGTGGGGCATCATGGCGTGCACCTGTAGTCCCAGCTACTCAGAAGGCTGAGGCAGGAGGATCAATTGAGCCCAGGAGGTTGAGGCTGCAATGAGCCATGACTGTACCACTGCATTCTGCCTGGGTGACAGAAAAAACAAAAATATTACATTTTATACAACATTGAATTTAAAACCTCACATTTTTTACTGTTCCTTCTCTATTTTTAAATTCAGGACCAATTTCAGAAAACCTGACATCTGGAAGAGCTCTAGGAGAGAGGACAGCGAAGTGGGGACCACAAAGCAAGTTTGAACATGTAGCTTATCTATATTTCCTTAGTGCAACAGGAACTGTAAATGTAGTTTTTAGAAGCATTACAGTACTTTCTACTTTGGTTAAACAAAAATTAGATGTTCAAAGCCCTGCATTATAAAATTCAAGGCCAAGCTTCCTCCTCAGGAGAAACTAATAAATCAAATGAATGCTGTAATTATGTGTTAGCTTTTAAAACTCCAAAAATTCATTCAATTCATAAATTGAAAACAGATACCCTTGTTCTCTCCCGGCCTTCAAAGATCTCATAATTTAATCATCTTAAACAGGAGAGCAATATGTATAACATGCTGAACGTTCTATGTCAGGAGATCTCAACTTTTAATGTATATCCAAATTACCTGGGTGCCTGTTAAATGCAATTCCTAGGCAGTTCCCAGATATTCTGATTGGTGAGAGATGGGGGAAGGAAGGGTCCAAAGATCTGAATTTTTAACAAGCATTCCAGGTGATTTTTACATAGATGATCTGAAAAACTCATTTTGTAAAACACTGGTCAATATGCTAAATTTGGCACACACATTATAGTGTTATCATGAAATTCTATCCTTTCCTATCCCTAGACTATATCATACTTGGTATTACCACTAGTCTCTGGTCAACTCATCTAAGATCTAAAAATTAACTTTAAATACTATACAATTAAAATCATCCAGAGTAGTGTGTGAGAAAAAAAAATGGAAAGTAAGTATTACAGATTCATTTTATGATGAATAGCTAGGCTATAAAATTTGACAAATCCAAACCATTAATCTTTCCCTTGCGAAAAAAACTACATTTATCCCAGCTATAATTTTATATATTACAAGACATTCCAAAAAAAAAAAAAAAAACTTTACTGGTTATGAAAATCCTAGCTCCCTGATAAAGGTTTTCATGCACCACAAACATACTTGGCTCTAACAAATAGTACAGTCAGTTCATGAATCAGTCTTTTGATTTATTTTCTTCCTGGACACACATTAAGTTGATGTTCTAGGATGCAAATAAATAAATGACTTCTAGTGTCATTTCTGAAATCCAGTCATTATTACTGCATTCCTACTATAGTCTGAACACCTGAAAATATTTCAGCAAATGGCCATGTCAATTTCACCTTCTCCATTTCTGACCCAAATACAACCAAAGCAGGCAGCATCATTTTCTTTTTGACTTAATGTGTATCCCCAAACACTCAATTTTTTTCACCCCAATGTTGGCTTTATAAGACATATAAACAATCCCATACTTGTCATATTTTTTCTTACACCAGACAAAAATCAGATTGGTGATAAAGCACACTGATGTTTTTACATTTCACCTAACATTCCAAACCGATTTTAATGCACATTTCATGAATCTCAGGCTGGTGGTACATTCAGTCATTATTTCAGCAGTAACAACAAGAGTCAGCTCCATGGATTCCACGCTCCTTTGAAAAGACTCAGCATGTCCTTTGTTTTCAAGATACAGAATATCATAAATTAAAAACGAGGCAGTCTAACAATGACTTGGTCCTAGAGCCAGGCTGAGCTCTTAAAGAGCCTCCAAAAGCCTCCAAAAAAAAAACCAGAAAACAGTTATCAGGAAGACTAAAGCCAAAAATGAGGTGATGTCAGTGAAAAATGGCAAAGAAAAAAAAAGTGGAGATAGGTTTTTTTTCTATTTTTTCTTGTTTTGTTTTAAGCTATACACAGAGTAACATGAAAGAAACTCAGAGAGGTTCAGGGTTGGGGGAAAAGAGTATAATAACAACAAACGGGCTGGGCATGGTGGCTCATGCCTGTAATCCCAGCACTTTGGGAGGCTGACTGGGCAGATCACCTGAGGTCAGGAAATTCAAGACCAGCCTGGCCAACATGGCAAAACCCCAGCTCTACTAAAAATATAAAACTTGGCCAGGCATGGTGGTGTGCACCTGTAATCCCAGCTACTCAGGAGGCTGAGGCAGGAAAATCACCTGAACCCGGGAGACGAAGGTTGCAGTGAGCCAAGATCACGCCACTGCACTCCAGCCTGGGCAACAGAGTGAGACTCGGTCCCCCCCCAAAAAAAAAAAAAAAAGAAAACAACCAATGATGAAGAGAAAGCAGAAATATGTGATTTCTATTAGAAGAGAGGTTGAGAGATCAAACACTGGATTAGTCTCTAACTGAGCAAATCACAACCTATTTTAGCCTCAGTTTCTTCATCTATAACCTTGTGTATTTCACAAAGTTGCTATGAGGAACATTGAGAAAAATGTGTATCATGCACATCAAAGTAATACATAAATACGAGTTTCTAATACCCTAGTGAACAAAATACATTTTTAAAGGGAACATTAAGAGAAAACTGGAACAAGAGATAAGAAAGAATTTATTCACAAAACCTCTGAAAGTTATCTTGTAAAAGGAAAATGTTGTACTGATTTTCATAAAGTAGTTAGGGGTAGATTTTAGAAGCTAGAAACCAGTAAGTCTGATGATACTCACTTGGAAAAACTTGAAAATGTATTATGAAAACTTGAGGAAAAGGAAATTACTGGGACCCTGCAACTGATTCTATAAAACAGGGGTCCTCAAACCCTGGTTCCTGTTAGCAACCGGGCCACCACACAGGAGGAGATGAGCAGCAGGCAAGCAAGCACAAGCAAAGCTTCATCTGTATTTACAGCTGTTCCCCATGGCTCACATTACTGCCTGAGCTCCACCTCCTGTCAGATCAGCAGCAGCATTAGATTCTCATGGGAGCACGAACCCTATTGTGAACTGAGCATGCAAGGGATCTAGGTTGTGTGCCCCTTATGAGAATCTAATGCCTGATGATCTGAGGTGGAGCTAAGGTGGTAATGCTAGCAGTGGTGAGTGGCTGCAAATACAGATTAACATCAGCAGAGAGGTTTGATTGCACAGAGATCATAATAAATCAATTGCTTGCAGACTCATATCAAAACCCTATCAGTAAGTGGCAAGTGACAAGCTACATCTGGTGGCAGGCTTTATAGTGACAGTGAGTTGATGTACATCAATGGTACAGCTGCATCTGGTAGAAGGCTTTAAATCAGAATCTGACACTTATTTTAGTCCATGTGTAGCCCATCATTATTTTATTTACCACTTCCATCTACGCCTCTTTCCTGTACTGTACACTTGTCTCAGTCACAGTTTTGGTAAGTTCACAAGCTAACCCTAGCCAAAATGAATAAAAAATAAACATTACTGGAGAGCTTCTTTGAAAACAGGAAAAGACCCAATGGTGAAACAGCCGAGGACTCTAAGACTGCCAACAAAATCTACACTTAAAATACCAAGAGTCCTACTTAAATTATGAGTTCATTGCAACAGGTGATTCACATTCTCCAAGCCACTTTGTACAATATTTGATGACTAGCTATCAAACGAAGCCATGAAACCTTCAACACTGCTTCGCCACATGGAGACCAAGCGCCCTGCATTAAAACACAGGCTTTGGAGGTCTTTAAAAGAAAAAAATGTGAATATCAAGTACAGAAGCAATTACTGAAGGCCACCACTTCATCAATGTGTCTGCACTGAGAGCATCATTCTTAGTAGCTAATGGCATTGCTAAAGCTGAGAAACCCTTTAATACTGGTGAAGAGTGATCCTGTTTGCTGTTAAGGACAACTGTCATGAACTTTCAGGAGAGGCTGCAGTTCAAAGGGCGGCACGTGTTCCTGTTTTGGCTAGCACCATAACTAGATGAATTGAGGAAATAGCAGAGGATACTGAGGCACAATCGTTAGAGAGGATTAGTGAGTCACTGTGGTAGGCAATCCAGATTGACAAGTCTACCAATGTTGACAACAAGGCAACAGTGCTTGTTTTTGTGTGATATTTTTCAGGAGGATATCCATGAAAATACGTTATATGTACTTCTGTTGCCAACCAACACCACAGCTGCAGAACTAGTCAAGTCTTTGAATGAATACATATCAGGAAAACTGAACTGATCACTTTGTGCTGGTATATGCAAGGATGGAGTGGCTGCCATGACTGGACAGCTTTCTGGTTTCACTACTTGGGTCAAAGAGGTCACTTTTGAATGTTGAGTCTATGCACGGTATCATCCATAGAGAAATGCTGGCTAGATGAAAAATGTCACCTGAACTTAACAACATTTTGCAGGATGTGATTAAAATTATCAACCACATTAAAGTACATGCCCTTAATTCACGCCTGTTCACGCAACTCTGTGAGGGGATGGATGCAGAACACACACATCTTCTCTTACACACAGAAGTGAGATGGCTTTCTAAAGGTAGATCCCTGGCCAGGGTTTTTGAGTTATAAGAGCTGCTCCAGAGATTTCTCTTAGAAAAACAGTCACCAGTGGCAGCATATTTCAGTGACACACAATGGGTCACAAAACTTGCTCACTTGGCCGAGCATGGTGGCTCACGCCTGGAATCCCAGCACTTTGGGAGGCCAAGGTGGGTGGATCACCTGAGGTCAGGAGTTCGAGACCAACCTGGCCAACATGGTGAAACCCTGTCTCTACTAAAAATACAAAAATTAGCTGGGCGTGGTGGCAGGTGCCTGTAATCCCAGCTACTTGGGAGGCTGAGACAGAAGAATCGCTTGAACCCAGGAGGCGGAGGTTGCAGTGAGCTGAGATCACACCACTGCACTGCAGCCTGGGCAACAAGAGCGAAAGTCCATCTCAAAAAACAAACAAACAAACAAACAAAAACTTTCTTAATTGTGTGACATATTCAACCTGCTCAACAAACTCAATCTGTCATTTCGGGAGAGAACGACAATTGTGTTCAAGTCAGCAGATAAAGGGGCTGCATTCAAAGCCAAACTGGAACTATGGGGGCGATGAGTGAACATTGGGATTTCTGAAATGTTTCAAACATGAGCAGAGATTTTGAAAGAGACTAAGCGAGTGCCTTCTTTCTCCCAGCTGGTGCATGATCACCTATCTCAGCTTTCAAAAGAGTTGAAGTATTACTTCCCAACCACAAAAGATCCCCAAACTGGGAAGGAATAGATCCACAACCCATTTGTGAATAAGCCAGGTGAACTGACTTTGTCCATGCTAGAATAGGATCAACTGCTTGAGACTGCAACACACTTTGTGTGTCACTGCCTCCCATCACCCCCAGATGAGACTAGTTGCAGGACAACGAGCTCAGGGCTTCCACTGATTCTACATTATGGTGAGTTGTATAATTATTTCATTATATATTACAATGTAATAATAATAATAGAAATAAAGTACACAATAAATGTAATGAGCTTGAATCATCCCCACCCACCTCCTCCCCATCCGTGAAGGGGAGGTTTCTTCCATGAAACCAGTCCCTGGTGCCAAAAAGGTTGAGAACCACTGCTCTAAAGCAAGTTAAAAGAACTATATATATATATATATATATATATATATATATATATATATTTTTTTTTTTTTTAGACAGAATCTCGTTCTTACTGCTCAGGCTGGAGTGCAATGGCGCAATCTCAGCTACTGCAACCTCCATCTCCCGGGTTCAAGGGATTCTCCTGTATCAACCTCCTAAGTAGCTGGGATTACAGAGGCCAGCCACCACGCAGAGCTAATTTTTTGTATTTAGTCGAGACGGAGTTTCACCATGTTGGTCAGGCTGGTCTCAAACTCGTGACCTCTGGTGATCCACCCATCCTGGCTTCCCAAAGTGCTGGGATTACAGGTATGAGTCACCATGCCTGGCCAAGATTATTATATTCTATCTTAGTCTACTTGGGCTGCTATAACAAAATATCTTAGACTGCATAATTTACAAATAATATAAATTTATTTCTCACATTTCTGGAGGCCTGGAAGTCTAAGATCAAGGCCCCACTAGATTCAGTGTCTGGTGAGGGTTCACTTTCTGCTTCATGGACAGTGCCTCTTGCTGCATTCTCACATGGCAGAAAAGTCCAAACAGCTAGCTCCCTTGCACCCCTTTTATAAGGGCACTAATCCCATTCACAAGGATTAAGTCACCCTTGTGACTTAATCACCTCCTAAAGGCCCCACCTCTTAACACTATCACATTGGTGATTAACTTTCAACATATGAATTGGGGGGGACATCAGCATTCAGACCATAGCATATTCCAAATCCTAATTGTGCTTTATTTGTAAGATCACACTATTTCCTTCAAAGTACATTTTAAACATAAATAAATCTATTACAAAATGCATCTTTACTAGTTACTTCAAAGACAAATTTAAAGTCTGTTTTAAACTAAAATATTAAAACATTATAAAATGCTTAAACAGAATGGTTAGAGTTGAGTTCATCTCAGAAATTGAACCTGATTGAGATGCTCACCCCAAAAGCTACTCAGGTTAAATCATAAAAAAAAAATTACTATTTACAACAGTATCAATTACTTTATTACTCAAATGCTTCCAGTTAACTCTATTAGAGAAAGTATAAGGGAATATTTTGATTTTCGTAAACACAAAATAGCCTCATTCCAACGTCTTAATAAGTGTTCTTCAATATATGACGTAAATCTGTAAATTAAGAACAATACCTTTCTTACCCATCTAACAGGTCTGTTATGAAAACAGAATGAGCTATATTATGCATGAATGTTTTAAGTAGTTATGAAGCCCTATAAAAGCGTTAGGCATTATTTAAGTCTATGTTTGGCTCTTCACTTTCAGACTGATAAATCAAAAATTATAAAATTAGCAATCTAGGCCGGGCGTGGTGGGTAATCCCAGCACTTTGGGAGGCAGAGGCAGGCAGATCACGAAGTCAGGAGATCAAGGTCATCCTGGCTAACACGGTGGAAACCCCATCTCTACTAAAAATACAAAAACATTAGCCGGACGTGGTGGCGGGTGCCTGTAATCCCAGTTACTCAGGAGGCTGAGGCAGGAGAATGGCGTGAACCTAGGAGGTGGAGATTGCAGTGAGCCGAGATTGCGCCACTGCACTCAAGCCTGGGCGACAGAGAGAGACTCTGTCTCAAAAAAAAATAAAATAAAATAACAATCTACTTTATTAAGAAACTTTGAGCAAAGATTCATATTTAACTGAAGTAGTTCCTCCTTTTTTTAAAAAAAAGTAATGTTTAATGATGGTTAATAATCTAAATAATGGAATCATAAGAAATCTTTCTACTATTATACTAACTCTAGTGATTCTTCTTGTTTGTAGATACCTCAGTGTGCATAAGAGTTCTGATTTACTGAACTAGGTATACTCTTTCATAGACTGACTACCCACCTCCATAAGGCTATAGCATGTGTTCATTAAAGAAACCATTACTTTTAGTTGTGGACTATTAAAATGAATAACGCTCCCTTTCAATGAGCAGTTTCTACTACAATAAAGAAAATAAAACATATATACCAATAAGAATACGACAAGTTAGATAATAAAAAAGCCCCATAATAGAAATGTAAACAAAGTTTAACAGAAATTCAGAAAAGGGAAAGGTTATTTCTAGCCAGGAGGGAAAATCAAGCAAAGAGATGTCAAGAAAGACTCCAAGGAAGAAGTTCTATTTGTGCTGGGTACTATCAGATGAATAGGATTTTAAAACGTCCCTAAATACATATTCCCCTTCTAGTTTAGGGAAAAAACTCTCAGTAAATAGTACCAACATCCCTCTAGTTTTCATTGACCACTAAACCAAAATTTACCCTTCACACATCTCTCTATCTCTCCCAATATCTGCCTGCCCCCACATCCATTCCTCACCAAGTCTTATTAATATTAACCTTCAAAATATTTTTCAAATTCTGTCCACTTCTCTTTTCTCTACCATCTCCCTAGCCCAAATTACCACCATGTTTTACCCAGTCTACAAAGCAGCCTTCTGGCTGATCTCTCTGCTCCGCAGGAATCTATTTTCTACACCACAACCAGAGTGGTCTTTTTGAAAATAAAGACACTAGGCATCACCTTCCAAACTCAAATCTTTGGCATAGCTATTTCTCTAGCCTTATACTATACCATGTACCATCTCACTATCTGTGCTACAGCCTTTATTCAGAGTTCCTCAAAGCTGCCATGCTGGCTAACACCAGAAACTTTGCACATGTTATCCCCTTCATCTGGAACACTCACCCACTACTAACTCCCACTACATAGTTAACTCCTATTCACCCTTTTGGTCTTAGTACAAATGTCACTTTCTCAAGGTCTTTCCTACTCTCCCACACTAAATTAGATCTCCCATACAAATAAATAAAATTGATAAACCAGACTGGGGACAAAACAGGGAAGACATAAACTAACAATATCAGGAATGAAACAGGTAATATCATTAAGGATTCTAAAGATATTTATAAGATAAGGAAATATTACGAACAATTTTATGTTAATACATTTGACAATTTAGACAAAATGGACATATTCCTTCAAAGACACAAACAATAAAAGCACACTCAAGAAGAAACAAATAACCTAAATAGCCCTATATCTATTAAGGAAATTGGATTTGAAGTGAATTACCCTCCAACAAAGAAAAGTCCGGGTCTAGATGGCTTCTCTGATAAACTGTACCAAATATATAAGGAAAAAATAGTACTACTTCTACACAAACTCTTCCAGAAAGTGGAAAAAAATATTTTATAATGTATAGTATGAAGACAGCATATTCTGAAACCAAAGACATAAGAAAACCAAAAACCAATATTCCTCATGAATATAGGTACAAAAATCTTAACATAATTTTAGCAAATCAAATCAACACATAAAAAGAATACTACATCAAGACCAAATAAGGTTTATGCCAGGATTGTAAATTGGTTTAAAACTCAAAAATGGCTGGGCGTGGTGGCTCACGCCTGTAATCCCAGCCCTTTGGGAGGCCAAGGCGGGCAGATCACAAGGTCAGGAGATCGAGACCATCCTGGCTAACACGGTGAAACACCATCTCTACTAAAAGATACAAAAAATTAGCTGGGCGTGGTGGCGGGCGCCTGTAGTCCCAGGTACTAGGGAAGCTGAGGCAGGAGAATGGCATGAACCCAGGAGGCAGAGCTTGCAGTGAGTGGATATCGCACCATTGCACTCTAGCCTGGGCAAAAGAGCAAGACTCCATCTCGAAGGAAAAAAAAAAAAAACCTCAAAAATCAAGGTTATTCACAATATTAATGAACAAAAAAGAAAAACCATATGGTCTTCTCCATATATACAGGAAATGCATTTGACAAAAATCCAACATCCACTCCTAATTTAAAATTTAAAAAAGCTCTCAGAAACTAAAAATAGGAGGGAACATCTTTAAACTTATAAGGAGATCTGTATTTTTTAACAAACAACAAAAACACCTAAGGCTAACATCATACTTAAATGGCAAAAGACTGACTGCTTTTTACCTACAATCAGGTTGATGGCAAGGATGTCTACTCTCACCACTTCTATTAAACATTATACTGGAAGTTCTAGCCAATGTAATCAAGCAAGAAATAAAAGGCATCCTGATTACAAAAAGAAGTAATCTATCTTTATTTGCAGACAACATGATCCTCCATTTAGAAAAGTCAAGGGAATCCATAAAAAAAAAAACACTAGAAATAATAAATGAGTTTAGCAAGGTTGCAGGGTACAAGATAAAAAATGTAAAAAATTATTGTATGCCTATATACTAGCAACAAATAATTGAAAATTAAAAAATTTAAACCATACATTTATAATATTATCAAAAATTATGAAATACTTAAAGGTAAATCCAACAAAAGATGTACCAGATCTATATACTGAAATCTTTGTAGTAAGAAATCAAAGACAAACCATATGGAGAAATGTATTGTGCTCCTAGATTGAAAGACTTAATATTAAGACAGTAAGTCTCCCCAAAATTGATCTATAGATTTAACACAATCCCAATCAAAATCTTGCAGGCTTTTTTTCTGTAAAAGTGGCAAAGCGATTCTAAAATTTCCGCCCAGGTGTGGTGGCTCACAGCTATAATCCCAGCACGTTTGGAGGCCAAGGTTGGGGGGTCGCTTGAGGCCAGGAGTTTCAGACCAGCCTGGGCAATACAGCAAGACTCTGCCTCTAAACACACACACACACACACACACACACACACACACACACACACACACACACTTGCAGGCACGCACACACACACACAAAATCAGCCTGGTATGGTGGTACATGCCTGCAGTCCTAGCTACTTAGGAATCCGAGGTGGGAAGATTGCTTGAGCCTAGGAGTTCAAAGCTACAGTAATGATCACACCACTGAGCTCCAGCCTGGGTGACAGAACAAGACCTGTGGGCATGCAAATGATCTAGAGTAGTCAAAGTAACTTTGAAAAAAAAAGTCAGGTTTGTACATCTCACCTCAATTTATTATTAATCTATAGTAATCAAAACAGTATGCTTGTAAATCAAGATAGACAACAGACCGATAGAACTGAATAGTCCAGATATAAACCCACACATATATTTCATTTTCAACAAAGATACAAAGGCACCTGAGTGCTGAAAGGATAGTTTTTTCAACAAATGGTGCTATTAGATATCCATTTAAAAAAAGAAGAATTTCAATTCTTATTCTTTGCCACACACAAAAATACAATCAAAATGGATGATAGGACAAAAATTATAAAACTTTTAACGAAAAAACTAGAAGAAAATCTTTGTGAAATTGGGCTAGACCATGATTTCTTTTTCTTGTTCTTTTTTTTTTTGAGATGGAGTCTCGCTCTGTCGCCCGAGAGTGCAGTGTCGCGATCTTGGCTCACTGCAACCTCCACCTCCCGGGTTCAAGCAATTCTCCTGCCTCAGCCTCCTGAGTAGTTGAGATTATAGGCGCACACCACCACGCCCAGCTAACTTTTGTATTTTTAGTAGAGACGGGGCTTCACCATGTTAGTCAGGCTGGTCTCGAACTCCTGACCTCGTGATCCACCCGCCTCGGCCTCCCAAAGTGCTAGGATTACAGGCGTGAGCCACCGTGCCCAGCCGACAATGATTTCTTAAATAAAATAGCAAAAGTACAATCCACCAAAGCAAAAGAAAATAGGGATATATCAACCTTATCAAAATTAAGAATTTTTTTTTTTTTTTTTTTTGAGACAGAGTCTCGCTCTGTCGCCCAGGCTGGAGTGCAGTGGCACAATCTCGGCTCACTGCAAGCTCCGCCTCCTGGGTTCACGCCATTCTCCTGCCTCAGCCTCACCGAGTAGCTGGGACTACAGGCGCCCGCCACCACGCCCGGCTAATTTTTTTTTGTACTTTTAGTAGAGACAGGGTTTCACCGTGGTCTTGATCTCCTGACCTCGTGATCCGCCCGCCTCGGCCTCCCAAAGTGCTGGGATTACAAGCGTGAGCCACCGCGCCCAGCCAAAATTAAGAATTTTAATTCTTTGAAAGGTTTAAGAGAATAAGACCAGCCACAGAATGAGGAAAAAATAATTACAGATCACGTATCTGTAATCACAGACATGTATCACAGATCACAGATCACATAATTACAGATCAATGAGGAAAAAATAATTACAGATCAATAATTACAGATCACATAATTACAGATGACATATCCAAAATATATGAGGAATTCATACAATAAATAAGAAAAAATCAACTTTAAAATTGACAAAAGAGGCCAGGCACAGTAGCTCACACCTGTAATTCCAGCAGTTTGGGAGGTGGAGGTAGGCAGATCACCTGAGGTCAGGAGTTCAAGACCAGCCTGGCCAACATGGTGAAACCCTGTCTCTACAAAAATACAAAAATTAGCCAGGCATGATGGCAGGTGCCTGTAATCCCAGCTACTTGGGAGGCTGAGGTGGGAGAATCGCTTGAACCCGGGAGGCAGAGGTTGCCTTGAGCTGAAATCATGCTATCGCACTCCAGCCTGGGTGACAGAGCAAGACTCCATCTTAAAATAAAATAAAATAAAAGAAAATAGACAAAAGATTGAACATTTTACTAAAGATATATGAATATCCAATAAGCGTATGAAAAGATGCTCAACATTATTAGTCACTGAATAAATTGAAACCACAATGGCTATCACTGCACATCTCTTGAAATGGCTAAAATTAAGTATTGATGAAGATGTGGAAATGTAACTTACATACACTGCTGGTAGGAAAACGTGAAAATGGAACCTATGTACACTGCTGGTAGGAAAATGTGACAATGGAACCTGCCACACACTGCTAGTGGGAAAATGGTACAACCACTTAGGAAAACAGTTCAGCAGTTTCTTAAAATATTAAACAAGGCCAGGCATGGTGGCTCATGCACGTAATCCTAGCACTTTGGGGGGCTGAGGCAGGAGGATCACTTGAGCCCAGGAGTTTGAGATCAGCCTGGGCAACATGGCAAAACCCTGTCTCTACAGAAAAATACAAAACAATTAGCCAGGTGTGGTGGTGTGTGCAAAGACTAGTACACAAATTTTCACAACAACTTTATCTGTCATAGTCAAAAACTAAAAAACAACGCAAATGTTCATCAAAAGGCGAACTGGCAAATAATTGTAGAATATCAATGGGATACTATCAGCAGTACAAAGGAATTAACTATTGATACATGCAACAATATGGATGAATCTCAAAATATGCTGAAAGAAGCCAAACAAAAAATTAGTATATATCATACAATTCCACTTATAGTTAACCTTCCATAAATTCCACATTCATGGATTGAACCAATTGCAAATCAAAAATATTCCGTAAAAAGAAAAAAACACAACTATAAAAAATGTAGCATACAAATTTTAAAAAACAATACAGTATGGCCAGGTGCAGTGGCTCAATCCTGTAATCCCAGCAAATCCCAAATTTGGGAGGCTGAGGCAGACGGAATGCCTGAGCTCGGGAGTTCGAGATCAGCCTGGGAAACATGGTGAAACCCCATCTCTACTAAAAATACAAAAAATTAACCAAGCATAGTAGTGTGTACCTTAATCCCAGCCACTCAGGAGGCTGAGGCATGAGAATAGCTTGAACCTGGAAGGTGGAGGTTGCAGTATACATATATATATATATATATATATATACACGTATACACTATATATACACTATATATATGCTATATATATACTATATATACACTATATATGCTATATATATACTATATATACACTATGTATATGCTATATATATACTATATATACACTATGTATATGCTATATATATACTATATATACACTATGTATATGCTATATATATACTATATATACACTATATACATAGTATAAAAACTATTCACACAGAATTTACATTGTATTAGGTATTTTACGTAATCTAGGAATGGTTTAAAGTATATGGAAGGATAAGCCTAAGCTATATGCAAATAGTATGCCATTTTATATATGGAACTTCAGCATCTGAAGATTTTGGTATCTGCTGGGACCCTGGAACCAATCCCCTGGTAAATACTGAGGGATTAATGTCCATAAAATTCTTGAAAATCCAAACTAATCTATACAGATAGAAAGCAGATTAGTAGTTGTCTAGTGTTAGGCTGGGGAAAGGGGGGAATTACAAAGGGATGCAAAGAAACTTTTTAGACAAAATAAGTGTTCATTTCCTTGATTGTGGTAATGGTTTCATGGTTACTTATTTCAAATACATCAAATTACACTTTAAAGATGTGTAGTTTGTTGTTTCAATTTTCTTATTGAATCCGGTTTTTTGTTTGTTTGTTTTAGAGACGGTGTCTCACTCTGTAGCTCAGGCTGAAGTGTAGTAGCATGATCATAGTTCACTGTAGACTTGAACTCCTGGGTTCAAGCAATCCTCCTGCTTCAGCCTCCCAAGTAGCTAGGACTACAAGTGCGGGCCACAACACCTGGCTAATTTATTTTTTGTAGAGGCAGGTTTTCACTATGTTGCCCAGGCTGGTCTCCAACTCCTGGCCTCAAGAGATTCTCCCGCCTTAGCCTCCCAAAACACTAGGATTATAGACATCAGCCAACCATGCCTCGCCTAAATCTGGTTTCTAAAAGGATATATGAATTGGTCAGAATGAAATACTGTAACTCACTTCCCATTGCTAAATTGGCCAAGACAGAATCACAGATTTTTAAGAACTGCAACCTATTTGTAAGAAATGGAGTTAAATTTCAAAACTGATTCACAGTTTTGTGTGTATGAATCATGCTTTAAGTTTCTGAGTCCTTGAAATATAAACCCTGGGACATAAATTATGAATTATAAAGCATATGTACTGTTAAGTATAGTCAGGCTCAAGAGGAACTTAGAGAAAGAGAACTAGGCCCACTAAGAGCCCACAGTGTGCCTGAGCTTTTAGAAAAGAACATGTGAAGGTGAGTAGAGAACCATGCACCTATAATCCCAGCTCCCTGGGAGACTGAGGCAAGAGAACTGCTTGACTTCAGGAGTTTAAGACCAGCCTGGGCAACACAGTAAGACCCTCATCTAGGAAAAACAAAAAACAAAAAACTGTGAATTCTATCAATGTCCTAAAATATCTCCTGTAGGGCCAAGCTCTGAACAATGTTTTGACTGACCTGCTTCTGTGAAAGTGAATTCTCTTTCCTAGAATTACTAATACTAAAGTAGAGAGCTACCTGAATAAATCCTGGAGTAAATAAAGCTATGTCCCAGATGAATACAACTTGCGGTTCTTAAGATTGTGTGATTTCTTAACTATCAGTAGTCTCACTGGCTTGATCAAACATAACTAATAGGCATAGAAAGAAATGCTTTTATAGAAAAAAAAGTTCATATTTCATATTACTGCTAAAAATACATGAATTTTAGAGAGCTAACAGACTTTGTTTAACCTTTTTTAAATATAGAACTATTCAAATGGCTCACCCACACAGAGCTTCCTCATGTTATCTACGGTTAATAAAACTTATACAACTCGATGAAGACATTCTGTAAATTATGACATCCAAAGCGTATCAAGCATAACAAATGTCATTATTTTATAGTCACGGTGCTAATATAAAACTCATAGGTAAACTACAGGATTGGGATACAAATTAACAAACATCATACTGAATACTTTTTATAGTAACTATTTGCATTCTTTATTTGTGAGAAGTCAAATTATATAGTGATTAAGAGCACAGATTTGAGAGGAACTGTCTAGATTCAAATCCCACATCAGTCACTTGCTTTCTGTATAACGTTGGACAAGTTCCTCTACATCTTTATGCCTCCAATTCCTCATCTATAAAATGAGAAAAACAATAGTATTTACCTGATAGTGTAGTTATAAAGATTAAATAAGTTAACAGGTATAAAGCACTTAGAACTGTGCCAGGTTCACAGCAAACACTTAACAAGTTTTCTCATTATCATCATTATCATCATGCTCATGACTGTCACAGTTACCAGAGTTAAGATTAATATGTAGAATAATTAACGCCATCAGTGACAATCTAAAAAATACCAATACATCTACTGAGAATTCATGCAAAAAAAAGGACTTGAATAGACATGTCTCCAAAGAAGATATATAAATGACCAATAAGCAATAAAAAGATGCTCAATATCATTAATCATTATGTAAATACAAATGAAAATCACAATGGGATATCACTTCACACCTACTAGGATGGTTAAACCAAAAATGAATAATAAATGTTGGCAAGGAAGTGGAGTAATTGGAACCCTTGTGCATTGCTGGTAAGGATGTAAAAGGGTACATACAGCTGCTGTACCAAAACAGTCTGGCAGTTTCTCAAAAGGCTAAACATAGAACAACCATACACCCAGCATTTCCACCCCTAGGTATATAAGAATGGAAAGCAGAGACTCAAACAGATATTTGTATACCAAAGCTCATAGCAGCATTATTCAAAACAGACAAAATGTGGAAACAAAATGTGGAAACAACCCACATGTCCATCAACAAATGAATGGATAAAAAATATAGTTTATGCATACAATGGAATATTTAGCCATAAAAAATGAAATTTTTATACATGTTACAAGAATGGACCTTGAAGCCATTATGCTTAGTGAATAAGTCAGACACAGGAGGACAAATGTATGATTTCACCTATATGAGGTACCTAGAATAGGCAAATTCATGGAGACAGAAAGAATAGAGGTTACCAGCTGCTAAGAGGAGGGGAAAGGGAGAGTCATTGTTTAATGGGAAGTTTGAAGATGATGAAAACATTTGGGGTATAGGTAGTGGTGATGGTTACACAACATTGTGAATGTATTTAATATCACTAAATTGTACACTTATTAAATATAGCAAACTTAAAATGAAAGTTTGCTATATTTACCATAATAAAAAAAGAACACAAAATAATTTATTGGTTACTCTACCTAGCATCCTCACTTTTATTCCTGCAGTTCAACAAGGAACTCAATATCTGTTACTACCCACATGGGTCTCAAAGAGGCAGAGAAGATAGGATAAGACACACTGTTAAATTCTGAGACAACTTAGAAAAGCACAAAAATGCTTGTAATACATTTTAACACAAATATGTTAAATTTAAAACAGTAAATGTGAACTTCAGTAATAGAGGGTAATATTTCAAAAGAAACTACTGGATTGGGAGTCAAATAGTAATCATCTCACGTCATCAAGAATCGTTAGGAGTCACTAACTTTTTCACAATTATTTCCCTGATAAAATGGAGAAATGACTTATCATGTTTAATAAGTTTGTTGGCAGAAAAAAATGCAAGGTTTTTCAAGACTGTAGGGAAAAAGCAACTCTGTAAAAACATATAATTTCATACGATATGCTCACAGGTAAACCGAATAATATTACCGGATATATATGGGGAAATTTATTACGCTAGTTAAGCTACAGGAAAAGAAAGATGATCAGCTAATAGATATTACAAAGTCAAGCCTCTCTCAAGGTGACACTCTGGCATGACAATCTCAGTATAGACCAAAACTACAACCTAAAATGCAAATAACTGAAAATGTTCTCTTAAGCTTATTTTGGTTGAACTTGCAAAAGAATGACTGAAGACTTTCTGACCTGAACAAAACAGGAAGAAATCTGACTATATCTGGGGTATCTTTCTATTTCAATAGGAATTACCATATGATACTGTTTTTTCTTAATCATGTTATCAAGCTAGATTCAAAAACAGGAATATAAATTTTATTTTCTATAAAAAGGAAAACTCCTATGAAGTCTTTATGAAACTAGACAACATTAAAAGCAAAGTCATTATTTTAGACATTACAACGTATCTTTTGTTAGTTGGTAGCTACTGTACTGACCATCTTATTCAAGGTCCATACATTGATACAGAGTAATCACCAACCACTTGGACAAAAAGCAGCCATTTCAAAATAGGAACATGCAATAGAAAGGCCTTGGGTTTCCTCACTCAAGGGCATTCTTGAAATTTACAAACACACATAAAGTTGTACACAGTCAAGCCTAAGGGAAGCATGGAGCGAAATCTGTAATTGTCGATATGCTATACTTCAGCACAAACTGGAACATGCAAATATAGATTATAGCCAGGCAAAGAGATTTTTTATGCTGTCAGTCACTACCCTGGAGATAGTGTAAATGCTATCCTTTTTGGAAAATTATTACATAAAATATGACATTAAAAAATTTTCATTACAAGAACTGAAAAAACAAGAATAATCTTCACCTTGTCAGTGTATCCCTCAGAGCAATACAGTTATAGATTAACTCCTAACAATAATGTTGTCATCTACAGCGATTTCATGTTTCCATGAACTAAATTAGTAAAATGCTTTAAAACTACAATTGATTTTTACTGAGTTCAAAAAGAAAATGTGGCCGGGTACAGCAGCTCATGCCTATAATCACAGCACTTTGGACGGCTGGGGCAGGAGGATTGCTTGAGCTCAGGAGTTCGAAACCAGCCTGGGCAACACAGTGAGACCTCGTCTCTACAAAAAGTAAACAAAAAACTATCTGGGTGCAGTGGTGCACACCTGAAGTACCAGCTACTTGGTGGGAGGATCCCTTGAGCCTGGGAGGCCCAGGCTACAGTGAGCCAAGATAGAGCCACAGCACTCCAGCCTGAGTGGCAGAACAAGACTCTGTCTCAAATAAAAATAAAAAAAAAAAGAACCCCCAAAAACAAAAAGAGAATGTGTCTAGTAATTTCATACACTTCAAAAACTGACAAAAATACTGGCATACTTTCCCACTGTATCATATCCTTCATATGTCTTCATTATTTAGTACTTATTTATGGAGCAAGGTATTTGCATATTCTATCCTGCCCGAATTAAACAAATTTTCCTACAAACCTCCAGAGCATTAACTGGATAAGGGATTATTTTTTCATTTCACTTTCAAACTACTCTAAGACATTGTTAAAAGTTAAACAGTTTGTTCTTTTTCTAAGTTTGCTCCTTTCTGGCCTAGCAAGACAAGCTTACGCTTATGTATTACATGCTAAACAGCTAACTGGTAAAAGAAAATTTGGTTAACTTTGTTAATGGTCTATATAAAATACGATTTTTTCCATAGTCTTATTCCTATTCCTGCCATTATTTTTTCTGAAGAAAAGATTTTAAATTACTTTAATCATTAATATTAGTTCTTGTTGCCATTACTTGGATTCCGCTTTCTTTAACATTATGAAAAACTTTCCTCAGAACATACCTAAATTAATCCCATGCTATAAAACTGGGTCATTAACACAGTATTATATAAGACATACAACTCAATCACTCATCCAGGTAAAACTAAATGAAACTATATTCAAATCATGTTCAAAATAACTTTCATGAACGTCAACTCTTTCTAGCTGAGATAAAAGTTACCAACCTTGTGCTTCTTGGAATACCTAAAACATTATGTCTGCATCAAGTTATCTCAGTCGGAGGGTCTGACATAATACAAATAAGGCCATGGTCATGGATTTGACCTTTAGCAGACCAACTGGTTTGAGTCTATACTCCCACCCTTCCCTCAATTCACTTGGAAATATGCCATTAATCAAAAGTACCATTTAAACAACAACTAAGTTTTTGAAGGACAGTCTTAAAGTCATAAGGACTCAAGGCATTTAGTATGTGCTAAGTAACGTTTAAGGTATTATATAAAATTTATGTAAAAAGATTTTAATACATTTAATACATTGAAAGTAGCAACACAGCAGTAGAACTTAAAATTATGAGCCATATTTCACATACTAGAGGCAGGAATTACTTTCCAGGAAGGTTTCACCAATTTGGCACTAAATCTCAGGCCTTTAAAAACATTTCATACTCTTCTAGGAATTCAGTATAAGAAAACATTCAGAAGTTTGGATCAAAGATTTGTGCACAAAGACAAATCAGTAAAGTGTTAAACTTTTTGAAAAATGTTAACATCTAAAATAGAATAATGGTTAAATAATGTTAGTCATTAAAAATTGTATTTTCATATTATAAAGGCTCAAAAACAAAGCTGTGTGATACTGGCACATGAATATAAACAGACCATAGAACAGAAGAGAAAATCTTGAAATAACCCAAAATATAAATGGCAATCTTGTATAGAATAAAGAAGTCTTCTTAAATCAGTGCGAAAAAGCTGGTTTCTTCAACAAATGATGGCAGGACAACTGGAAAGCCATCTTTTAAAAAATGACGTTGGATCCATATCTCATATTTAATACCAGACTGGATCAAAGATTTGAATGTAAAAAATAAAACCAACGAAGTACTAGATAAACCAAGAGAGAATTATCTCACAGCCTCAGAATAGGAAAGCCCATTCTTTTTTTCGTCCCCCAAGGGTATTTAGGTACTTAGGGTATGTAGAGAGGGAAAAAAAAAGAATGGGCTTTCCTATTCTGAGGTTATAAAATAAAGATCCAGAGAACTCCCAGGAAAGGCCATTCTAACTATGACATAAAACCAAAAAGCCATAAAAGAAAAATCCAATGCATTCAATTGTGTAAGAATCATTTCTTCATAAGGGTGGAGGGAATACCATAAGAAAAATGAAAATACTGCCAACTGTTGCAGATAAACAGTTCTTTACTTAAATACTAAGAGTTCTTTAGTATGCTTTGCTTAATATACTAATAGTTCCTACAAATCACTAAGAAAAAGATCCAAGAACTCAAAAAAAATGGGCAAAAGGTATGTACAGTTCACAGAAAAGGTTGTATTTAAATGGCTCTTAAAAATGAAAAGATGTTCAATCACGCTTAATGTAAAAGATATAAAAAAATTAAATTAAGACATCATTTTTACCTTTCAGATTGCCTGATTCAAAATTTTGTAATAATTCACTATGTGTGGGTAGACAGGCACTCTCATATATTGCGGGCGAAGTATAGATAGGTAGGGCAATTTGGCAATATCTTTCAAAATTACAAATACACATACCTTTGACCTAGCAATTCTATGAATTTTTCTTACAGATATACACAAGCAAAATGGCTTATACTCAAGATCATTCACTGCAGAATCACTTGTACTAGCAAAACTTGGGGAATAATTAAATGAGTTATGATTAATTCAGGCATTATGCAGCCATAAAAAGAATGAGGGACCTCTTTACAAAATGAAAGGAAAATATATCTGAGATACATTAATAAGTGAGGGGCAGGGGGGAAGGAAGAAGAAGGAATCTCAAAGTGCAGATAAAAATCAATTCTAATGGGTTATCATACGTGTAAAAATAGAGAAAAATGCATATATACAGTAAAAACCTATGATATCATTTCAGATATAAAGCAATTTACTGACTCCAGACCCCCAGAACTCATGGCCAACTTCATTTGCAGGTTTGTTCTGGTCATTTCACTAACCTCACAGAAATATAACCCTGAATTTTTTGTAAACTAGATTTCTCGGACCCCACTTATGGCAGGATTTTAACATATCTATCTATCTCTATATTTGCTTCTATGCACGTGGAATAGGTATGAAAAGATACATAACAATTTCAAGTATTTATTGATTGGGAAGAGGGACCGTGCCTGCCAGATGGCAAGTTGTAGAGGCAGGGAGGAAGGGTAAGAGAGAGCTCATGGAATATCTTTTTATACTCTGAATTTTGGAACAAAGGAATATATTACCTATTTTTAAAAATAAATAAAAACATTTGAAAAAAATGTGTTAATGCTTTCAATAACATGAGAAAATACACTTAAGAGAAAAAAAGTAGGATGTAAAATATATGCAATCTGATACCAAATATGTATTAATACAAAAAAATCTGTACATAAAAAAGACTGGAATAAAACACAATAAAATATTAAAAGAATAATTATCTCAGCCAGGCGTGGTAGCACACTCCTGTAGTCCCAGCTATTCAGGAGGCTGAGGTCGAAGGATCCCGAGCCCAGGCAACGGATATTACGTAAGCTATGATTGCGCCACTGCACTCCAACCTGGGCATGAGCTATGATTGTGCCACTGCACTCCAACCTGGGCAACAGAATGAGACCCTGTCTCTAAAATTAGTATTTTTTAAAAAATAATAGTTATCTCTAAGAGGTAGAATTACAAATGATTTTAATCTTGGCTTTTCCTAAAATTCTAATTCTTTATGTTAAGCACAAATTATATTCATAATCAGAAAAAGGGTATTAATTTTTAATGATAGGAATCAGAGGTTAGAAATTCAAGTGGAAGGTACAAAGTTATTAGGTATTATTCAGGGTTCTAAGCATCATACATGAAATTCAAATTTCCTTCAGACATCACTTCCAATCACAGCACCAAAAAAATTATGGATAATAAGCTTAGGAAAAATATGAAAAAAAATCTCATCTGTCCTCTGGTCTATCTCTTAAGGATTATTATGAAATTATTCTCATCCTCCTACTTTATGGATGTTTTGTCCATTTTTGTTTTCTGTTACCTAGGTAATGGTATTTCCAGCATTTCCCTTAAAAGACTGTGAAACTAACAATCTGGTATTTCTCACTGTCGAGTTTTCCTGACCTTCAGCTTTGAGAGGCCATCTCCCTAAGGGAAGGCAGCAAGATCTAGAAGCTAAATCAGGAGGCTAAGGAATCTGAGGTTAAGAGTTCCAATCCTGACAAACTGTGGAGTCTGTCTCCAATTTTGGGAATAAGCTAAACTTCCTGAGCAGTTTCTTTAATGAGAAAACCTAAAGGATTGCTTTGAAAAATGTCAAAAACTATTGACTTTAAGGTTTCATTTTAACTTTTCAGACTATTCCTCTGAATTTTGTTTTCTTATCTATGTTGAATATTTTCCCCTCACTAAATTTTCACTCTCTCAATCAATATCTATAAGTATTACCAATCCCTTAGACTCAGGGATGGAGGTAAGGGGTACTTTTAGAAAGTCTGCTACAAGTGACACAATGTGAACGGAACTTGAGCAACGTTGAAGATAATTTATAGAGGGGTAAAAATATAATCAGGATCTAAATTGAACCCTTATGAGCAAAGCCAACAAAGACAATTAATTGATGTTACTAACACCTGGTAAGGGAAGGTAAAATTCAGACAGCTCATATCTGAACCCAGCTGTAGAGATTAGGAAAGTGATAACTTCTGTATCATAGTCTAGCAAATGAAATGTTGTTATGCCTTTAAGGGTTCAATTTTTATTTCTTTTGTTTACTGTATACTCACTAACACCACTGCACTGGGCCTCAAGACTTCTCTTTTCCCTTCTATTTGTGTACCGGATTACTTCTTGATGGGCTGCCCTCTCACTATAAAATAAACTACATGAAATTTGCAAAAGGGTTTTCTACATGCTAGCCTTAAGAAGTACTTGACAGCCTTTGGGAAGAAAGGTGTTTTTACAAACATCAGACAGCAATTATCCCTCTGCCAAGACAGGGTGAAGCAATTTTAGCAGTGCCCTTAGCACACTTCAAACTCCTCCTCCTGGTTAACAAGACCAAACAACTCTCTAGTTAGTTAAAAGTTTTTCCAATAGGGAGGCACAAGGGAGCAAACAGCTGAAGTTTTTCTGAATTAACAGTTATTAGTTGAATGCTTTTTTGTGGTTCACCTACTTAAAAGGTGATCAAATTACTTTGTACTACTGAAGAAAGCAACTGCAAAGAACAATTACATAAACCCTCTATTTCAACTTACCTCATCCTTCCTTCTAATGAAACAAAGGATCCGAAACCACTACCTTGCCACCATTTCCTTAATAATCTTGGTAAAGCCTACTATGTCATGTGAATCTCTTTTCTTTTTCTTAGCAAACCGCAGAAATTTCATTCACTATAGTAGGACACACAACTGTACAACTTTTTTATTTTTTTTTTTTGAGACTGAGTCTCGCTCTGTTGCCCAGGCTGGAGTGTCATGGCACGATCTCAGCTAGCTGCAACCTCTGCCTCCTGGGCTCAAGCGATTCTCGTGCCTCAGCATCCCGAGTAGCTGGAATTACAGACGTGCCACCATGCCCTGCTAATTTTTTTTTTTTTTTTTTTTTTTTTTTTTTTTGTATTTTTAGTAGACACAAGGTTTCACCATGTTGGCCAGGCTGGTCTCAAACTCCTTACCTCAGGTGATCCGCCCACCTTGGCCTCCTAAAGTGCTGGAATTATGGGCATGAGCCACCACGCCCGGCCCATTTTTAAAAATGTGTTCAGTAAATGTTATTATCTGAAAAAGATAAAGGATATCCACACAAACTATTCTTAGAGGGGTGTTCTAGAACTTTGTATTATTTATATCCAAAGATGTGTACAGATCCTCAATTCCATATCTGCAATTCCTAAATCAAAAAAACTCTGAAAAGCAAAAGACTGTATGCAACTTTTCTGGCAGTAAAGTCTGACCTGCACTGACTTAAGGCTATTTATAGTCTTTATACCACTTGGTATGTTGTTTTTTTTTTGTTTTTTTTTTTTGAGATAGTCTCACTCTGTCGCCCAGGCTGCAGTGCAATGGCGGAATCACAGCTCACTGCAATCTCCGCCTCCCGGGTTCAAGCAATTCTCCTGCCTCAGCCTCCCAAGTAGCTGGGATTACAGGTGCATGCCACCACGCCCAGCTAATTTCTTTGTACTTTAGTAGAAACGGGGTTTCACCATGTTGGCCAGACAGTCTTGAACTCCTGACCTCAAGTGATCCACCCGCCTCGGCCTCCCAAAGTGCTGGAATTACAGGCGTGAGCCACCACACCCGGCCTATTCATTTGTTTAACTGCAGAAATATTAACATAACTGTCTAGTCCAAATGGTTTTGGAAAAGAGATTGTGGATGTATAATTTTATTCCTCAAAAATATTTTCACTGTTTGAAAATCAAATAGCAGTAAACCAACATGATAGAGGATAGAACAATACTAAGATGTTATAAATGAAACTGTCTATCATCTACATTAATAGAGCACACAATTTAAATAAGACATACAAATTTTCTCTCAAAAGAAGAAAAAAGGGGGCTATTTAAAGTCACTTAAACAGTACATGCCTAGGCATTCTTAGAAGTTCTCTCTGATTTCAATGAAAAACTGTCTACTCTTAATGTGTTTTAATGTATTTGGAAATCATTGGAAACTAATACATCAACAAGCCTATGCCACATCCTAAGTATTGAACTCAAGCTTGATTCCAAAAATTTCTAAAATATGACTACTCAGGTGTAAAGATTGAATTAACAGTACCTGAGGAAATTAAGACATTTAAGGAACATGAACATGTTTGGGGATGTATTTTATACACACTCACTGATTTTCTTCTAGCAATACTAGTTGCAACATTTTAAATAAATTTAGAGACATAACCTCTAGAAACGTAACTTTTAAAAATCTCATCCTGTGTCTTAATTGGTGAGGTGTAAGCAGTATCATATAATACAACCAGGTAAGACTTCTGTCGCATCAGCTCATATTCACTTCTTGAATATGAACTTTTATTAATTCTTACCAAATTCCCACTGCCACATTTCTGGAATTATAAGGTACTTAATGAAGTATGATTAATTCCCTTTTTCTTCTGTTTGCTTAAATAGTACTAGCCCTTTGAAATTTTCCAGCAGGTCCCTATGTTGTTATCAATAAACAATGAGCTGTATACAAGCTTAATGGTAATAACGTTGATGCTATTCATTTTCTTAACAGAATATTTTACCTAATTCCTTCTGATAATATTAAAATTTAAAAGTACAAGATTTCTTGTTGATCCCTTTCTTGTGCTGATTATATTTCCCTTCTAACTCTCCAAGAGCATATCTGAGCACATACTTGCAGACCTGTCATACTGATGAGTGCAGAGCTCCACCGCAGGCAGTCCTAGAGATTGGGATCTTAAATTTCTCCCAGAGTGTCCTACACTCCCCATCCATTCATGGTAAAGTATTTAATTTTAATGTTCTCATTGTTTACCAGAAAGCACAGACAGTGAGGCTAGCTTTGCCACTCCCGTTTCCTTTCGCTATGCTGCTGAGCTTTTTCAGCCAATTGACTTTGCTTTGAGGCTATAAATATCTGAAAAATGTTCTGCATTTGATGCTCTTGGATTCTGTATCCATATTTAGCTGTTTGTGGCATGCCTTTGTTTAAGCTACTCTACCACCCATACAATCGGTCAGGTTGAGATCTGGATGGTCAAAGGACAAACGGATCAACATTCAACAGACACTGACTTACTACGAGCAAGGTACCAATCTGACAGACAAGTTGACAATGAAGGGGGTGGCAAGATAAGAATACAAAGATAAACAAGGCTCCCTGATATCAAAAATTTTATAGTCTTGACAAGGCATGGGCACAATTTATAATACTGGAATAAAACAAATGAAACATTTTACAACTAAAAGAAAATGAAGATTAGGACAGACAGCATAAATATTTTTCTCTCAGCCACGTCTCAAAAATGTGCATTAGTTTGTGTTCTAAATATAGATCCACCTATTATAAAGCTCTGAACATATTCCAGAAAAATTTTCCAAATCATGGCAATACACAAAACCCTGAGTATATGTATTATGACAATATATACATATGTACACAATATATATGTATTATCAACCAAGGAGCCAAACCTGTCAACAACAAACTCAAAATAGTGCCTAGTCTTCAAATTTTGTGAGGCAAACTAATAAAATATTGTTTCTAGAAGTTCCTGTTAAGATATTCTTTGGAGGGTTACTTCTGTTGTTGTTTGTTCCCATCATGATTGCAAACAGAAGTATATTGCAGGAGATGTAAATTGCACTTAATAAAGCTCCTTATTATTACCCTACCTTTAGAACCCACATGGCTATGTAGGTTAGGTCTCAAAACTGGATGAACTAGACCTAAGCAACATCCCCCATACTCACCTTCCTATCTTGTGAAAACATTCCAAATAAATAAACATCTGCCTTCAATATATCTTCTTTGAAAACTCAGTTCACTGACCTTTTGATAAAACTGCTCCCCAGAATCCCCTGACAATCATGTTTAAACGCACTAAGTTAAGGGCTTGGTTAATGCCTGGCCCCAAGAGCCAGGATAAAGATTATAGGCCAACCTGCAGGTAAAATAATGGGCCAAGCCACAGAATCAGACAACTTTAAAGCTAAAAGGGACCACAGATACCAATTACTCCAGATTCCACTTTTAGCTGAAACCTAGAGGCCATGAGTTAAAACTACTTGCCCAGAGTTAGACAACCAACTTGTGGCAAAGCCAGAATGAAACCAAGTTCTCCATCCCCAGTTGTATACTCTAGGTTTCTAGTTGTATCCTCTAGACTAGGTTCCCAATTTGTAGATTTCCCTGAAACATGTTAGACTACACTCATCAAAGTCTCTTTAAATTGTGAGACGAACCTAGATGATCCAAGACAATGAAGGTTTGAACACACAGTCAAGAAACAAGAAAAACAAAACCAGTGTATTCTCCAAATTGTTTTTCTACATTCTATTACTTTTATTTCAAAGTTTTTACTTCAAAGTTTTCAAACATACACCCTGTTCATACAATAGGCAACTTAAAACTAGCTAAGGACATAGCCAAGAGTCATTCCAATAGTTCTGAAATATTTACATCAAACTAAAGACAACAAAGTAGTATCCAGGATGAGCTGCCTCAGAGGAAGGAAAGTAGCAATACTAAACAATAAATAAAAACAACTTCTGGTTAATTGATAGAGAAAACAAAAAAAGTTACAATGCAGTGGAAAGTCTGCAATTGGTCACAAAAATGCAAGGCATGGTATGTATATGTGTGTGTCACACACATATACATACCATGCATTTCTGTGATGTCTGATATGAAGTCTTGGCATCAACTGAACTACGCAGAAAGAAAACTTCTAAGTCATGGTCACTCTTGAACAATAAACATATATCCTGTTCAGAAGGACGAAAGAAAAAAAAACATAATGTAAACTTGCTCTCACTCTCTCTCTCTCTCTCACACACACACACACACACACACAAAATAGACAATATATATTTCACAAATCAACCCTAGGAATGGACTACAAAACAACATACACTTATAGACTTTTATGTCCTTACAAATGAAGAATGATAGTTAACACTAGGTCCAGAGAACCCAGATAGTTTTGGATACTGAAATACCGAATTATCATATACACGTATTCTTAGAATAGCATGGCCCTATTTCTAACATCACACAAATAAACAGTATACCAAAGAAGTGTGTAAGGAGAGGAAGATGATAGAATGCGAAAACGTTGTAACTACAATATACTCTAATTCATATGCACTTTCAGATTCTCATCAACCTTTGTTCTAAATGACCAGCTAAGTGGGATTAGCAGGCAGATGGAAAATCAGGCACCAAAGTTTTTAATCTAATTTGCTGAGAACAAACTGGGTGACCTTGCATCGTCTCCCACTCCTTTGCATTAAGTCTTCCGGTACGTAGAGTAACATCAAGAAACAGCCAGCAAAATACAAAGTGGTACACAAATAAATCCTTAAGAACTGGTTATAAGAAGAATTGCTGGATTTTTATGATTAAAAGGGTCACTAGTGATGATTTAATCCAATCCACTCACTTTACAGATGAGGAATGACAAGCCAAAAATGTGACTCGATCTGCCCCAAATCCCATAGCCATTTAGTGGTAGAACTGAGGCAAGAACTTAGATCTCTGGACTCCTTGTTCTATGATCTTTGTGATGGACATGAAGTTTTCAAATCAACTGAACTATACAGAAAAAAACCTTCTAAGTCTTGGTCACTCTTGAATAGTAAGCATATACCCTGTTCAGAAAGATGAAAGAAAAAAACATAAGGTACTTGATCACTACAGGCTTAGATGCACACGACTGCAGGATAACATCTTAACATTGTGTTTGATCCCAAGTGCTTCAAATTTGCCATCTTATACTCAGCCACATTACTAATGTCTTTTGTAGTCACGTAAGCTAAGCGATAAACATCTTGCCGTTTCAATATTTTGGAAAGCCACAGCTCAGTCCTGAATGCCAGGCTATAAATCCTTAAGCTATGAGTTTTCAAAACCAGTATGGTTTTAGTGCTGCCACAAGGCTCACTCTAATAGAATCTCATCATTCAGTTTTAATTAAAGAGGTGGTTACCAGGAATGCAGAAAGGCAAAGTTTTAGTGTGTTCATCACTTTTAACCTGCTGAGTGGCAACCCAGTCACTTTACAACGAGATTCAGAAACAATAGTGTAATCTGAAACAATCCACACCCGTTGGAATAAGTGGTTGCTTTTAGAGAGAGTGAGGTTCAGGCAGAGGTTATAGATTAGTCTGCTCCCACCAAATACACAGTTTGTATTTTTTTTTCATTCATTAGCTTATTCTCTGCTTTTTCATAATATCTTTGTTTCCAGTCTTGCCTCATTCAACAAGAAAAAGAGACGAAAATCCATTCACTTGGTTTCATGGAGTTTTCCATCATACCTTCTTGAAGATTGATTGCCTGGCAGTTCCCTTGAAGTAATCGCCTAAGAATTACGTCTTGGATAGCCCAACTTCCGCATTAAACTTACTGCAGGTGTCAGAAGAGGTCCAAAGACCATACTGAGTCACATCCCTGCCCAAGTGATAGTCTCAAGAAACTTGTCAGAAATGCACCCCCAGAACAAAAAAGGATGTGGGAAACTGACCTAGCACGGATGAGGACTGGGAATGAGCCTGTGACTTAGGGAATGAATTTCAGCCCAAGCAAAAATAGGAAACACCAGCCTCTAAGACGGCCTGTGGTCCTTACCGTACACCCGGACCCAGCTCTGTTGCTGGCACACGGACTCCAGAAGGATCCGATCCAACATGCCACCGGCTACGGCTCCACTGACTGGGACAACCGCGTCCAGTTCCTCCGGGGGCAGCGGCGAGTCGGACTCCAGCGCCGGGAACATCTCCGGCCAGGACAGCGCCTCCGCGGCTCCTCCGGACGACGGAGAGAGCTCCATAGTGCCCCGAGGTGGGAGGGGGACGAGGCGGCGGCTTCAGGGCGGGCTGGCGCGAGGCTCCGCGCCCTGCCTGCGGGAAGGGGAGGAGGAGAGCGCGCAGCGAGGACAGGGACCCGAGCGGCAGCCGGCGCGGACACCTCTCACCTCCTTCCCCGTCGCCCACTGCCCGGGGCTCGGGCGCTGCAGCCCACCTGCAGCCGGCGGGCGGGATCCAGGCCGGGAGGAGGATCCAGCGTGGCCCCGACCAAGGGTGAGTCCGGGCTCAGGTGTGTGGGTACCTCCCGGGAGAGGACGCAGAAGAACCCGGGAGGGGAGGCTCGCCCTCCCACCTCCTCGGAGCCGCCTTCTTCAGCCTCGCCGGCGTCTCTCGCGGTCAGACCAGGCTCTGGCTGGGGATGGAGCGGGGCCGGGCAGGGCTGGGCTTGGGGGCGTCGCCGCCAGGGGCCGCCCCCTCTGACCGGCTCCCGCCGCCGCCGCCTCAAGCTCCGAGTGCCCGTCTCCTCAGCCTGAGGAGGGGTAGGGGGCGGTGGCCCCGGGTTCTAGCCCGCCTGTCCTCGGCCCCCACTTCTGGAATGAGCCTGCCCGCCCCCTGACTCTCAGGCCACAGCTCCGGCCGCAGCTCTGGCTCCTGCTCCGCGACAGATCCCACAAGCCCGGCAGCCGCGGCGGTAGCGGTGGCGGCGGCGGCGGCGGCAGGCGGCATCCCAGGGTGATAGGCTGAAGCAATCGAGGGCCGAGAGCCCGGCCGCGTGTGCACTCGAGTAACGAAGCGGGGGAGGGACTGCGCCGAAGGCAGGAAAAGTCGGACACCGAATTATTCATCCGGCCTGTCCCGCCTACTTTCCAAGTACCCTCCCCGGGAGAGCCGGGTATTGAGCGGTCCGGGTCTCTGCTGCTCAAAGTAAAGACCGTTTGAGAAGGCGGGGAGGTAAAAGGGTGCGGGAAATTTAAACAGAAAAGAAAGGAGCTTCCCTTCTTTCTCACACCTTTCCTATTTCTTTGTTTCTTTCTTTCTTTATGGGCCAACGTTTCTTTCTTATTGGACAAAGAGATCGAAGAAGCTGCTTTATCTTACAGTCACCCAAGGGGAAACGCCTTCTTCCTTCCCAGAGTGGGGTGGTAGCGGGTCCGGGATTCTGGGATATGCACAGGGTCTGCGCCCTGCGCCCTGTCCGCGCTGAAGCTGGACTTGTCATTGGTTTGCAACAGCATGGTGAAGAAGTGTGGTGTGGATGGATGGACGGACCTCTCAGGCACATGAAATACTCAAAAGCCCAGTATTAACCAATCATGTTTCTCTGTTTTGTCTTTGATCTTTGTGCAGTGTGTTGGCTTTTTTCCTTTAATGATGTCACTTGCATTTTATTTTTGGTTTATTTGTAGACTGTCTCCCTCCTTGGCCATGGCTTTACTTTTATGTCCACCCAAGGCGAGTTTCATCAGTTTAGGTTTAAGAAATTACTGACAAGTTAACAATAATAATTTCAAAATTGAACAATAATAACTTAAACCGTGCCTTAGACATAGTAGATCTCCAACAGTGTTTCTTGAATGTGGCTACCTAATGTGGAACAAGATTTTTCATAATTACATGTTGCTATTTTTAATACCTTTTGGGAAGTTCTTTAGTCCCCCCCGCCTTTCTCCCTACGTTGCACAAAGAGACTGGTCTACAAGGGGTCCTGTTAGTTCTCTGGTTTTGTGGGGTCCTGGAATATTGTTTGGGCTTATTGAGAGTTAACAAGGATGTATTTTGTGAGTTTCTCCAAACTCTTATTTAGAGTAATAGTATTTCAAAGCAAGAAGTGTTTTAGAGATAACATCATTCTGCCTCTTGTTTAACAGGTGAGGAAACTGAGGAAAAACCAGCTTACCTGGCAAATCACCCACAAGTACAGATAGTTCCACAATGACTCAATGGATATTATTTCAACTTTGTTCCCTCAAGAACCTTTTGTGATTAAGCTTGTTGATTTGTGGCTTGATGGTTTACAGGAATGGTCATTTTTAATATCTAGGACCCTGCTTGCTTGCTTGCTTACTAGACTGGCTGCATAGTCAGTCTTCCACGTGTAAACAATGGTGTGTGCTTTAGTGGATAAGAGATGTTGAGTGCTGAGATTGCAGGGCTCAGCACTGAGCACACCTAGAGCATTTTTATTTATACTAAATTAATGCCATGGTAACATAAGTTAGAGAGCAAGTGAATATGGCATCAAATGTACAAAGTTGAGTATCTCTTTACTAGTCAATGTATAAGGAATTTATTTACCCAAGCAATTACCTTAAAAACAGCATTACAAGTGGTATGCGAAACATTTCCAGAATTTATTTCCACATCTGCTCTTTCAGTGGCATCATCCATTCCTGAGCTCAAGAAAAGGCCTCTGCCAACCCCCAGTAATCCTGCTTTTTTAGTAATCCTACTTTTTTTTTTTTAACTTTAAGTTCTGGGATACATGTGCAGAACGTGCAGGTTTGTTACATAGGTATACATGTGCCATGGTCGTTTACTGCACCTATCAACCCGTCATCTAGGTTTTAAGCCCTGCATTCATTAGGTATTTGTCCTAATGCTCTTCCTCCCCTTTCCCCCACCCTCTGACAGGCCCCAGTATGTGGTATTACCCTCCCTGTGTCCATGTGTTCTCATTGTTCAACTCCCACTTATGAGTGAGAACATGCAGAGTTTGGTTTTCTGTTGTGTTACTTTGCTTAGAATGATGGCTTCCAGCTTCATCCATGTCCCTACAAAGGACATGAACTCATTCTTTTTTATGGCTGCATAGTATTCCATGGTGTATATATGCCACATTGTCTTTATCCAGTCTATCATCAATGGCATTTGGGTTGGTTCCAAGTCTTTGCTATTGTAAATAGCACTGCAATAAACATACATGTGCATGTGTCTTTATAGTAGAATGATTTATAATCCTTTGGGTATATACCCAGTAATGGGATTGCTGGGTCAAATGGTATTTTGGTTCTAGATCCTTGAGGAATCGCCACAGTGTCTTCCACAATGGTTGAACTAATTTACACTCCCACCAACAGTGTAAAAGCATTCCTATTTCTCCATAGCCTTGGCAGAATCTGTTGTTTCCTGACTTTTTAATAATCACCATTCTCACTGGCGTGAGGTGGTGTCTCATTGTGGTTTTGATTTGCATTTCTTTAATGACCAATGATGATGAACTTTCTTTCGTATGTTTATTGGCTGCATAAATGTCTTCTTTTGAGAAGTGTCTGTTCATATCCTTCGCCCACTTTTTGATGGGGTTGTTTGTTTTTTCCTTGTAAATTTGTCTCAATTCCTTGTAGATTCTGGATATTAGACCTTTGTCGGATGGGTAGATTGCAAAAACTTTCTCCCATTCTGTAGGTTGCCTGTTCACTCTGATGATAGTTTCTTTTGCTGTGCAGAAGCTCTTTAGTTTGATTAGATCCCACTTGTCAATTTTGCTTTTTGTTGGAATTGCTTTTGGTGTTTTAGTCATGAAGTCTTTGCCCATGCCTATGTCCTGAATGGTGTTGCCTAGATTTTCTTCTAGGGTTTTTATGGTTTGGGGTTTTACATTTAAGTTTTTAATCCATCTTCAATAATCCTACTTTTTAAATCCAAACCCTCCAGATACTGGTCCCTGCTTCACCTCCCTATCCTGACCCCAGACTAGCAGCAGGTCATTATCTAATTGACTAAGTAATAGTATGTCTGAAATTTATCTAATGTTCATAACTTAAAAATAAAATACTTTCACAGGCCAGGCATGGTGGCTTACACCTATAATCCTAGTGCTTTTGGAGGCTGAGGCAGGAGGACCACTTGCGCCCCAGGAGTTTGTGACCAGCCTGGACAACATAGTGAGACCCTCATCTCTACAAAAAAATAGAAAAAAATTAACTGGGCCTGGTGGCAAACACCTGTAGTCCCAGCTACTCAGGACGCTGAGGCAGGAGAATCACTTGAGGCCAGGAGTTTGAGACTGCAGTGAACCATAATTGCACCACTACATTCCAGCCTGGGCAACAGCATGAGACCCTGTCTCAAAAAAAAAAAGAAAAGAAAGAAAGAAAATACTTTTACAACCTGAACAATAATTCTGTGAGATAAGTAGAACCAGTATTTTAAAATCACCATTTAGAAAATTAAAAAAAAAAATTAAGCATAGAATTGTATTAAGCAACCTACCTAAACATGGCTACTTAGGAGATTGAGATTAAAACTCAAGTCTCCTAATTTTTAATTTCATTAATAGATCTGGATTCCTGAAGAGTGTTTTTCTTTGGTGTTCTGACATTTGTAGAACCAAAAATAATATTTCATGGTTTTTGCAAATTATTATCATTTAAGAAAAATATCCCAAAAAATATTGAAGAAAAAACAAAACAAAAAAGTTGTATACCAATTTGCATTGCTGGGAGGCAGTTAATCCTACTTGAACTTACACCAGTGGTATCTCCCCAGAGCCAACCCAGATTTTAATGTGAAGATAAATCCTTGGCTAATGAAGTCTTAGTTAACACTGTAGTTTGCAAACAGTCCTTTATGTGTGAACTACAAGAAAGCTCCCACACCCCTGCCTGCCGTCTCCCCTCCTCTTTCCTCCAGGTTTCAAGCTCCCAGAGGTGATCTACATATTTACTATCATTGGAATTCATAACATCAAGAATCAAACCCAAGTCCCCGGAGAAGTGGGAACTAAAAATTGGGTAACTATTGAGGAGAAGAAATAATAGTTTTCCTATGTCTAAAAACAAATGCTGGCACAAATCTGAGGTTTCTAAAAGATAGAAAGAGGCCTTTGGTTCTGAATACACGTTGCCAGTAATAAAGAGAAGTATACATTACCAATAGTCAATAATAAGGGGAGATAAGGGTTTGGAATCTTGGCTGTCACAAAACTGAGGACCGGGTATGGGTCCAGTTTTCTTCTTCATTCACTTGTTAGCACGCATACGTGCGCACACACACACACACACACACACGAGGTTCCCTCTTCACAAATGCTGTTAACTGTTTTCTTTCCTTTTAAGGCAGGGTCTTGCTCTGTCACCCAGGCTGGAGTGCAGTGGCATGATCTTGGCTCACTGCAACCTCCACCTCCCAGGCTCAAGCAATTCTCCCACCTCAACCTCCCAAGCAGCTGGGACTACAGGTGTGCACCACCATACCTGGCTAATTTTGCATTTTTTGTAGAGACGGGGTTGCCCCATGTTGCCCAGGCTGGCTTCAAGCTCCTGGGCTCAAGTGATCCACCTGCCTCGACTTCCCAAAATACTGGGATTACAGGAGTGAGCCACCAAGCCTGGCCAGCTATTTTCTTATAGCCAGTCCCTTCTAGACTATGTAGGCACCACCTCTAAGCAGCTAATCCCCAAAACAGTAATGCAATTTTTAAACTGGTTTGCCAGCTCCTCCCTTTCAATATCCCCTCTCCCTTTAGACACATTTATGCAGCACTCTCCTGATTATACTCTATAACACTGACTATGCCCAGTCTATCATAAGGAAGAATTCAGACATTTCCCAAGATTCTGCCATCTGTCTTCCTCTCACCTCACTCCCTAAATCCCTGGTGATCTACCCACTTCTGTGATTTCAGCTGTCACTTGGATAATGTTGACTTTGAGAAACTCATCTCCAGCCTTATCCACAGTACTAGGGTCCTATCAGGAGTTTTTAAATGTTGAACACCTCCAACAAGATATGCTTCCTGGACTTCCAACTCAATGCATGGAAAGTGACATCTTCATGATCTCCTTACCCCTTGCCCAAACACCCTTGCCTTCTTGAATTGCCTTTTTATGTTAGTAAAACTAGTGGGTTCTGTCTCAAACTTGCTTATACATGGAGTTACCTTTGAGTCCTCTCCTCCATCCTAGCTTGCATAAATCCAACCCATGCTTTGCATTCGTATTGACACCATCCTAGCTCGGACCTAGTTAGCGTTCACCAGGATTATTGCATTAGCTTGTTAGCTGTCCTCCTTCCCCTGCCACCTTTCCACCTCCAATACTTTCTACCTTCTGTTGTAGGTGAATTATTCTACAGCACAGTTCAGACCAAATCACATCCAAACTCAAAAAAACAGCTCCTTGTTGCCTACTAAGTAAAATGTATGCTTTACAGAGCTTAAAAGGGCCTTCCAAATGTAGTCCCAAACCACTGTTGCTGCCTCTCTCATTGCATGTGCTCTGCCAACCCAATAGACTCTCTATTCTACAAATACATCCAGCACTTTCCTTGCCCCTTGCCTCTGCTTAATTGTTTCTTCCACCTGGAATGGGACTTTTCAAGGGTCCCCATCAAATACCACTGTCCTCCTCCATCAAGTCATTCCCTATTCTCCAAGCTGGCAATTAGCCTCCTCTGAGTTCCTGTAGCATTTGTTTCTGTCTGTCTTCTGGAACCAATCATAGTATATATTATGGAATAGTCCTTTGTATAACTCTTTTTTTTTTTTTTTTTTTCTGGGACGGAGTCTGGCTCTGTCGCCCAGGCTGGAATACGGTGGCGCGATCTCGGCTCACTGGAAGCTCTGCCTCCCAGGTCCATGCCATTCTCCTGCCTCAGCCTCCCGAGTAGCTGGGACTACAGGCGCCCGCTGCCACACCCGGCTAATTTTTTTTTTTTTTTTTTTTTTTTTTTTTTGTATTTTTAGTAGAGACGGGGTTTCACTGTGTTAGCCAGGATGGTCTTGATCTCCTGACCTTGTGATCCACCCTCCTTGGCCTCCCAAAGTGCTGGGATTATGGGCGTGAGCCACCGCACCCGGCCTGTATAACTCTTACTGTCTGCTATTAGGTTATAAGCACCTTGAGACAGAAACCTTGTTTCTCCCCCACAATGTCTTTCATAAATTAACCCCTCAATGAAACCAGAAGCCAAGAAACAAGAAATTATACTAAGGGTTTTTTCATAGATGCTTGGGGCTGCAAAAGATACTAAAATATCCGTTTAATAAGTCCAATCATGCAACTCTCATTTTCTCTCCTGCCCCTCCCCATTTTAAAAATAAACATTCCTAGGCCCAGGAAAATGACATGACTGTGCTCACAAAACTAATGACAGAAGAAGGATTAGAATTCAGATCTCCTGAATCTCAATTCATTAGCCCTATCAAAAGATTCATTCCTTTCCATCCTTTTCTGTCCTTTAAATGGATATTTTTCTTGTTAATAAAGGTTTTCTCAGCGAAGTAATTTTATTCTTTTACATATTATTTAAGCTTAAAGCATTCGTGCCATATTCCTGGCCCCACATATCATTTTAGCAAAATTATACTTATTTTTTTAACCAAAGGACCAAACAGAGACATCAGAGAAACATCTGGTCTGATTCATCAGGGTAGCAGCAACATTGCTATTTATACACGAGCACAGCCCTATCTTTGTAGCTCTCAGCTGTTCCTCATTGCTCAGTATGTTCCCCTTTTCAACCTTGTCTGTCCCTCATCACGATAGCATCCTGCATCCTGCGTCTTAAGCAGAATCTAATGCAATCATAGAAAATATATTTCCTACTCCCTAGAAGGGGTCTGTCTTTAATAGGAAATATTTCTCTACTCTCTCAGTCTCTTCATTGAGGAGTATAGGACAGCAAGCCTCAAGTGGTTGGGTGTCTGCCATTCATTCCACAGCATTCTGGGTAGAAAGAAGTTGGATAGAAACCAAAGCTGTGGCATAAGTCAAGTTTGGAAGCAGGTCAGGTAGAAAGGAAGTGAGCATTCTAAATGGGGAAACTGAGGTTAATGAGGAGAATTTAAGGAGCACTGATTCTCCGCATAGCAGTTAGAAACTTCATGATCTTAGGGAGTCATCAGGACCAAAGAAAGGTTTAGGAATCTTCTTGGGTTTTGTGAGTACCTTTTATATCTGGCCCGTGTCCTCTAAGAGAAGGCCACTCTTTGTACTAACCAATAAGAATATTGTTTGGAAAAGCAGTGGAACAGCCCAGAGACAAACAGACGTCTACCAGTCACTTCAAAACTCCTCAAAAATCATGGCCTCACTTCAGCATTCAACTACAGGAATGCGAAAAAAGTAAAAATATTCAGATGGAATCATACTGGCCCCTGACATCAGGGCCTAATTAAAACCTTAGAGGTCCTAAGCACTGAAAATAATAAGGTGCCTCACCCCCCAAAAAATTATTTTTGCAAAGTGTTAGGAAGAACAACAAAGTTCTATTTTATTTTTTCAGTGGTAACCACTACAGAATTTGTTTCAGATATGGCAGATACCAAACTCTTAAAAGTTTTGTATGTGTCTTTGTGTATTCCTACTTTGCCAGTGCCCTAAACACCATATCTGTTGAGTAATCCAGCTCTTCTTGGAATATCCTGAGCCAACCATCTATTAACAGACACTATGTATGAAGAGAGTAATCTTTAGCAAATTAATTTCTGTGTTTTTCTATTAACTATAGAGACTGAAGAAAATGATCACTTCCTTAGCTTTGTTATTCTAATGAGTCCTCAAAAAATGTGATTAAAAAATCAGAACCAAATGATTCTGAAGAACAGATTTAAAAAAATTATTCCACTGTCCTCCTATTACTCTGAAATAAATATTATCTTTTTTTGTTTTTTTTTTTGAGATGGAGTCTTGCTCTGTCGCCCAGGCTAGAGTACAGTGGCACGATCTCAGCTCACTGCAAGCTCTGCCTCCTGGGTTCACGCCATTCTCCTGCCTCAGCCTCCCGAGTAGCTGGGACTGCAAGCACCCGCCACCACGCCTGACTAATTTTTTTTTTTTTTTGTATTTTTAGTAGAGACGGGGTTTCACCATGTTAGCCAGGATAGTCTCAATCTCCTGACCTCGTGATCCACCCTCCTCGGCCTCCCAAAGTGCTGGGATTACAGGCGTGAGCCACCGCACCTGGCCAGGAAATATTATCTTAATTGGTCAATATGTGGAGGCTACACAACCATTTTCATTTTTCTCTCATATCTTAAAGATGTCAAGACATTGGTTATAATAGCTAGAGCCTAAGACTTGTGAATAAAGAAAAAAAAATCCAAAATATATCTTTTGTAAGTTGTTACCTAAATATGGATGAAGAATCTCTTCCCAGTGTTGATCATGGTTAATTGTTAGTATCGAGAAATAAGAAACCTGGAAGGGTTTTTTTTTTGGTCATTTTCCCATTAGTTTATAACAGGAAATTATTAGCAGGATAACCAGGGAGGAGCTGGAAGGTTGGAAGCAAGTAGTCAGAAAGTGGGATATCAGAATCAAGATTGCTAAGGTGTAATGTCTGAGTAATGACAGGATACAAAATGTGGTCCTAAGTGGTAGATGACTAAAGTAGATTGAAGGAGAAGGTCAGAAGGGTTAAGAAGGTACAAAAATTAAAAAGCTAAGTTAGTGGAACAGTTGTTAACACCAACTCCTAGGATGGTACTAGGAGGTAGGATAAAGATAAAAACTATTGGGGAGTTAAGTCCCCAAATTTTTGTAGAATGAAGGGAACCAAGTGGCAAAAAAGAAGAGAGGGTAGAGGGAACCCTTAAGAAAAGAATAAGCATTTACATGAGAGTTAAATAGTGGTGGTCTGGAAGTAGCAATGGACAGTCAGCCAAATGCTAACTCCTGCATCCCGACTCCCTCTACAGCACAACAGAACAAAGTGTGTGGGAGAATGAACAGCCTCAACTAGAGGATGTTGCAAGGCAAATCCTAGCCTTGAAGTGGGTCTCTCAATTCAAGACAACTGAAGAGTACACTTCCAAGAAAAAATATTAAGAATGTAGAATGTCTTATTTATAATGGGATAATGGTTCCAGATGGCTCAGTGCAAAGGATGATTAAGGGGTTTGTAGTGATAGCCACAAGAGGTGAGAAAGAGGGGTTTCATAGTGATAGGCAGATGTGAGAAAGTACTGAACCATTCATTAAGGGGGTGAAGGCAATAGAGAGCACAGGTGACTAGAAATATTGCCCATTCGATCAATGACTGGGGATTAGAGGAATGAGGGAGAGATGGGCTTCAAATATTATACTTTGGCTCACTGTGAAGCCTGTCACAAAGTTTTTGGAAAGGCCACAAGGACCTTGTTCTAATCCAAGCTGTCTCTCTGTGTCTGAAGCTGAAGCAATAAGCCTAGTGAGGACAGGGCTCTTTCAAGGTTTGTGGCTCAATAGAGGGTTGTTTTTCCATTTCATGAGAACTCTACTCTGTAGATACCTTCATTTTATTCCAGTTGATCAGCCTTTCCTAGACTCTGTTAGTTCTGTGCTCTGCCTGGGACTAATGATTGATCATCTAAAACACACTACTCCTGGGCCAGGAGTGGTGGCTCATGCCTGTAATCCCAGTACTTTAGGAGACTGAGGCCGGTGGATCATTTGAGTTCAGGAGTTTGAGACCAGCCTGGCCAACATGGCGAAACCCCATCTCTACTGAAAATACAAAAATTAGCCAGGCACAGTGGCACATGCCTGTAATCCCAGCTATTTGGGAGGCTGAGGCATGAGAATTGCTTGAGCCTGGGAGGTGGAAGTTGCAGTGAGCTAAGATTGCACCATTACATTCTAGCCTGGGTGACAGAGCAAGACCTTGTCTCAAAATAGAATAAAATTTTTTTTTTTTTTTTTTGAGACGGAGTCTCGCTCTGTCGCCCAGGCTGGAGTGCAGTGGAGCAATCTCAGCTCACTGCAAGCTCCGCCTCCCGGGTTCACGCCATTCTCCTGCCTCAGCCTCTCTGAGTAGCTGGGACTACAGACGCCCACCACCACGCCCAGCTAATTTTTTTGTATTTTTAGTAGAGACGGGGTTTCACCGTGGTCTTGATCTCCTGACCTCGTGATCCGCCCGCCTCGGCCTCCCAAAGTGCTAGGATTACAAGCGTGAGCCACCGCGCCCGGCCTCAAAATAGAATAAAATTAAATTAAATTAAAAAAATACACTAGTCCCTTCTGTTCCCTTGCACCTTGCCTACTGCATCATCTCTGTATCAGTCTCACAGTCTATCTTTCCTTCTCCTCCTTTGTTTTAGTCTGTTCTCACACTGCTATAAAGATACTACCTGAGACTGGGTAATTTATAAAGAAAAGAAATTTAATTGGCTTACAGTTCCACATGGCTAGGGAGGCCTCAGAAAACGTACAATCATGGTGAAAGGTGAAGAGGAAGCGAGGCACATCTTACATGATGGTAGAAGAGGGAGAGAGGGAGTACAGTGGAAACTACCACTTTTAAACCATCAGATCCTGTGAGAACTCCCTCACTATCACAAGAACAGCATGGGGGGAACTGCCACAGTGATTCAGTCACCTCCTACTATGTCCCTCCCTCAACAAGTGGGGATTACAATTTGAGATGAGATTTGGGTGGGGACACGGAGCCAAACCTTATCATCTTTCTCAAACAGTTGAGGCCCGGAGAAAATCCCATAACCTGGCGTCTTCTGCTGCTACAGATTCAAGCTCAACTGGGCCCTCAAAGATTTCACCAACCGCTTACCTTGTCTTTGATCAATTCCCTCTCCCATTCTGCTCAGTGAATAGACCTAATCTTTGTCTTCCCTCCTCAAGACCTGGTCAACTCCCAACTCTCATTCTCAACAAATGTTTCCACCTCCTATTTCAAGGAGAAAAATTGAGGCACTAAGTAAGATCTCCTTCAACATCCACATCCCTCCAGTCTTTTCTTTCAGGCTCAGGGGATGAGAGCTCCCTCCTCTTTTTCAAAAGCCAGATGCTCCCACCTCTTTTAGGGCTTAAGCAATTATTTTCTCGTTTTTCCTTCAACCACACCCTCAACACTGACTCCTTTCAATTCATGTGTTCATCTCTCCCATCTAATCAAAAAGTTGGCCGGCCATGGTGGCTCATGCCTGTAATCCCAGCACTTTGGGAGGCTGAAGTGAGTGGATCACTTGAGGTCAGGAGTTCGAGACCAGCCTGGCTAACATAGTGAAACCCCGTCTCTACTAAAAATACAAAAATGGCCTCTCATGATGACAGGCATCTGTAATGCCAGCTACTTGGAGGCTGAGGCAGGAGAATCGCTTGAACCTGGGAGGTAGTGGTTGCAGTAAGCTGAGATCATGCCACTGCACTCCAGTAACATGCCACTGCACTCTGGGTAACAGAGCGAGACTCTCAGAAAGAAAACAAAACAAAACGCTACTGACTGATGAAGTGCACTGATGTCTACAACTTTCTTTGAAATGCATCTAAAAAAATAGGCTGGATTGATGGATGGATAGATCTAGAATAAACCAAATAAAGCAAAATGCTCTTTGTGGAATCTAGGTTGTGGGTAAATGAGTGTTCACTGTACAATTCTTTCAACTTTTCTGTTTTTTTTTTAAATTGTCATAGCTGGGCACGCTGGCTCACGCCTGTAATTCCAGCTGCTTGGGAGGCTGAGGCAGTAGGATAGCTTGAGCCCAGGAGTTTGAGGCTGCAGTGAGCTATGACTGTGCCACTACACTCCAGTGTAGGCAATAGAGCAAAATCCTCTTTTAAAAAATTACAGTAAAAGTGTTGGGGTACACAACATTTTTGTGGGGGTGTGGCTTCCAACCCAGCATCTTCCTCAAACCACCATCCAATCTTTCTTCCTTTCTCTACCTGAACTTTTCTAAAGGGTAGATAATACTCACTAACTTCACTACTTCCTTACCTCCTAGCCAGTTTTTCTTCAGATCTTTAAAAAAAAGAGATAAAATTGTTTTGTGTCTTTATAAAATGTATATATATATATTTATATATACATATATCCTAGACTTTACCTTTTGCATTCAGTATTGTTTCATGATTTATCTACGTTGATACTTGTGATTCTATTCCATTCATTTTAATTGCTGTATAGTTGCATATCATATAAACAGTCCATCCATTAGTTTACATATTCCACAGAAATGGTTGTTTCCAACTTTTTTATTGCAAACAATAAAGCAGTGATCATCCTTAAGGCACGTCTCCTTATGTATATATGCATTTCTCTAGATATATGTTCAAAAATTGAATTGCCGTGTGTAGGGAATACACATATTCAACTCTACAAATAGTTGGAAAATTGCTTTTCATAGTGGTTGTACCAATTTGCTTTCCCATCAGAAGATGTAGAAATTTCCTTTCTTCACGTTCTTGCCAAGATTTAGCATTATCAGATTTTTAGATTTTGCTATTCTCACATATATGAAAAGCAATCCAATGTTAATTCTGAATTTTCCTCTTTAGGAAAGAGGTTAAACATCTTTCGATATGCTATCAACAATTTGGATTTTACTTCTCTGAGTTGCCTATTCACATTCTTTTTATTTATTTTTAATTTTTTTTTTTTTTTTTTTTTTTGAGACTGAGTCTTGCTCTGTTGCCTAGCTGGAGTACAGTGGCTCAATCATGGCTCACTACAACCTTAAACTCCTGGGCTCAAGCGATCCTCCCACCTCAGCCTCCCAAGTAACTGGGACTACAGTTGTGCACCACCACACCTGGCTATTTTTAATTTTTTGTACAGATGGAGTCTTACTATGTTGACTTGGCTGGTCTCAGACTTCTGGCCTCAAGTAATCCTCCTGCCTTGGCTTCTCAAAGTGCTGGGATTACAGGCATGAGCTACTGTGCCTGGCCAATTCACATTTTTTGAGAATTTTTTTTCTGTTGCATTTTCGTCTTTTCCTTATTGGTTTATAAACGCTTTCCCCGTATATATGCTGTACTGTAATCTTTTGTCAGTTTTTTGAATTGTCAACATTTTCTCCTGGTCTTTTCACATAGTTTATGGTATTTTTTCTCACATAGGAATTTATTTTAGGCTGGGTGCAGTGGTTCATGCCTGTAATCCCAGCACTGTGGAAGGCCAAGGCAGGTGGGTGGATCGCTTGAGCCCAGAGTTCAAGACCAGCCTGGGCAACATAGCAAAACCCTATTAAAAATACAAAAAAATTAGCCTGGTGTGGTGGCATGTGCCTGTAGTCCCAGCCACTAGGGAAGCTGAGGTGGGAGGATGGCTTCTGCCTGGGAAGTGGAGGTTGTAGTGAGCTGAGATTGCATCACTGCACTCCTGCCTGGGCAAAAGAGTGAAGAGTGAGACCCTGTCTCACAAGAAGGAAGGAAGGAAGGAAGAGGGGAAGGGAAGAAAGGAGGGAGGGAGGGAGAGAGGGAAGGAAATTTTAATTTATCATTTTTATGTTCATTTATGATGTAAGTTTTTCATGTCTTAAAATTGCCTTCTCTACTCCAAAGTTATAAATGTATTCTCCTCTACTATATTCCAAAAGCTTTATTATTCTGCCTTTCACATTGAAAAGTTTAATCCACCTGATGTGTATTTATGTATATAGTGAGAAAGATCTAATTTTTCTCTATATGGATAACTAATTGACCTAGCACCACTTATTGAATAGTCCAGCTATTTCCTGCTGCTTTGTATGTTCTATCACATACCAAGCTCTCCTATGTGTTGCTCTCTGTTCCGTTGAACTTTATATTTATTTATGCTCTAATACCATACTGTCTTAATTCCTTCCCATTCTTATTTTCCTTTTTCAAATTTGTTTTGCCTGTTCTTGGCCCTGAACTCTTCGATGGGCATTTTATAATCAAATGTCAAATTCCACAAAGCACTCATTGAGATTCTGATTGTAAAATGTTAAATGTATACATTAATTAAGGAGAATTGCCTGGTTATAATATTGAGTTTCCCTTCAAGAACATGATATATTTCTTCTATTTTGTATTCATTGATAAAGTCTCATTTTTTTTTCCGTATAAGTCTTAGACATATTTTGTTAAGTCTACTTCTGGGTACATTATGGCTTTTGTTGGGACTGTAATTTAGATATTCTTATTATATTTTCTAATTGGTTATTGCTGTCATAGAAAAACACTATTTTTATTTTATTTTATATTTTATTTTATTTTATTTATTTATTTATTTATTTAGAGACAGAGTCTGTCTGCGATGCCCAGGCTGGAGTGCAATGGTGTGATCTCGGCTCACTGCAGCCTCCGCCTCCTGGGTTCAAGTGATTCTCCTGCCCCAGCCTCCTGAGTAGCTGGGACTACATGTGCGCACCACCACGCCCAGCTGATTTTTGTGTTTTTAGTAGAGATGGGTTTTCACCATATTGGCCAGGCTGGTCTCAAACTCCTGACCTCAAGTGATCCGCCCACCTTGGCCTTCCAAAGTTCTGGGATTACAGGTGTAAGCCACTGTGCCAGGCCGAAAAACACTATTGATTCTTGAACATTGGCTTTGTGTCCATCAACCTTGAAGAACTCTTTTAGAAGTATTGATAGGCTGGGCACAGTGGCACACACCTGTAATCTTAGTATTTTGGGAGGCCGAGGTGGACGGATCACAAGGTCAAGAAATAGAGACCATCCTGGCCAACATGGTGAAATCCTGTCTCTACTAAAAATACAAAAATTAGCCAGGTGTGGTGGTATGTGCCTGTAATCCCAGCTACTCAGGAGGCTGAGGCAGGAGAATCGTTTGAACCTGGGAGGCGGAGGGTGCAGTGAGCCGAGATTGCACCACTGCACTCCAACCTGGCGTCAGAGCGAGACTGTCTCAAAAAAAAAAAAAAAAAACCCAAAAAGTATTGATAAAATGTCAAAAGATTGTCTTGAATATCCTCTGTAGACAATTATATTATTTTCATATAATTATTATTTCTTTCTTTTCGATTGCTGTGCTTTTATTTCTTATCTTATTTCATTGTCTAGGACCCCCAGAAACAATGTGGAATGGATACAATACCATGTCTTGTTCTTGGCTTTGAAGAAAATGTTTCCATTTTTTTCACCATTAAGTACAATATTTGCTGTAGGTTTTTGATATTTAGGATGATCTGATCTATTTCTGGTTTTCTAAGAAGAATATTTTAAAATAAATGAGGGCCTGGCGTGGTGGCTCACACCTGTAATCCTAGCACTCTGGGAGGCCGAGGCGGGTGGATCACGAAGTCAGGGGATCAAGACCAGCCTGGCCAACATGGTGAAACCCCGTCTCTGCTAAAAATACAAAAATTAGCCAGGCGTGGTGCTGCGCGTCTGTAATCCCAGCTACTCGGGGGGCTGAGGCAGGAGAATCACTTGAAGCTGGGAGGCGGAGGTTGAAGTGAGCCAAGATCATGCTACTGCACTCCAGTCTGGCAACAGAGTGAGACTCCATCTCAAAAAAGAAAAAAAAGAATGTTTTCCTATAGTTTTTGAGGTGATCCTTTAAGTTCCTCCATTAATTGGATATGATAGTGAATTACACTAATAGATTTCAAAAAATAAAGTATCATTCACTTCTGGGATTAACCCCCCCTTGATTATAGTGCATTTTCAATGAATGGCAAATATTTTGTTTAGTTTTTGTATATCAATATTTATATGTGAGACAAGCTAGTAACTTTCTGTTCTGGTCCTACCCTTGTTTGGTTTGAATATCCTCTTTTGATATTCAAGGGAGTTGCCTCCCTACTCATTTTTCAGCTCCTTACAACTCTATGACAACAGCTCTTGAAATGACATCTAAGTGAATAAATTGACATCTAAGTGAATAAATTTATTTTCCTCTAAGCCCTATATTACAACACCTGTTATAATCATTTGACACAATTGATCACTTCCTTCTGAAAATGCATTCTTTATTTTAGTATACCACTCGCCTCCTTTTCTTAGACATCTCTGATCATTCCTTCTCTACCTTCCTTGTGGGCTCATCTTCTCCCTGGACTCTCCCTTGTCTATCAGTCTACAGATGTTGCTTCAGTGATCTGAGGCATCTTCAATGTTTCAACTACCACTTGTACAGAAATGAATTCCAGTGCTGTACTTTCAGACCTCACCCCTCAGTTCTAGCATTTTCTGGCTCATTCTGGCTGTCCCAAAGTCACCCAGAACTTCATGTTTAGAATGAAATTTATCATCTTCTCCATTAAAAAAGTTTTACCTCCTGTTGACACAATCTTAGCTCATGACCCCGTTATCCATACTTATCATCTGAGAGAGAGTCCTTTGGTAGTGTCTCTCCTTCATCTCCAAAATCTAATTGGTTACCATGCCCTGAGGGTTTAACTTCCTAAACATTGCTTGACCTGTTCCCACTTCTCCATCTTCACCATCCACACCTCAGATAGGCCTCTCTTCATCTTTCATCTGGTCTAGAAAAACTATTTGCTAACAAATTTCCTTTGTTTTGTCTACCTTAAATACAGGTATAACCACAGGTGCAACTACAACCCCTTTTTAACTGTTCTCTCTATAAACACTGAAGTAATTTATTTAAAACTCTACTCTTGCCCTGCCACTTTTCTGCCTCAAAACCCGTTAGCCTTTCCACATCACAGACAAGATGGCCTACACTTTTTAGAGATAACACTCAGAGTCACCACCATCTACCTTTTACCCTTTTCTCTAGTGCATTATAACTGTTTCCAGCAAATCAAAACTTGTAGTTTCCTATGTAGTCTTTGCACTTTTCCCCTTCTATGTCTTTGCCTATGCTGTTCATTCTGGAACCACATCTCTGCTTCTACTTCCCTCTCCTACTCCTAACCCCAATCCAGTTTCCTTCCCATCAAGAATTTGTCTTGAGTAATTCTTCATATCCTTAAAAATCCAACTCAGCTGTCAGCTTATTAAAAAGGCCACCCCTGGGTGGGCACAGTGGCTCACATCTGTAATCCCAGTGCTTTGGGAGGAATGAGGCAGGAGGATCGCTTGAGCCCAAGAGTCCAGGGTTACAGTGAGCTATGATTGCACCACTTTATTTCAGCCTGGACTTCAGCCTGGGCAACAGAGCGAGACCCTGTCTCAAGGAAAAAAAAAAAAAAAGCCACTCCTAACTCTTATCTCTTCCAAAGGCTTCACTAAGTGCCTCTTTCTTCAGTGATCTCATAAAAGCCATGATTGTTTTTATATTTTGCACTTCCTACGTTGTATTCCTACATTGTGTCATAAGTATTTGCTTTTGTATCCCCACTGAACTGTGAACTCATGGAGAGGAACAACTGGGTTTTTTCATATTCAAAGTTCCAGAACCTAGCAGAGTATTTGGCACAGAGTATTTGTTGAATTCAATGAATAAGTGATTTAGCTGAATTGGATATGCTCTTTGCAGATAACTTTTGGCTTTTCTATTATTATTTAAATTTTAGTTTTCACTAGCCTGCTCATACTACATAGATTTGATAAATTTAATTTTTATTGTTCTGGCTAACCAACTCTAAAAATAATAAAAAAAACAGTGATCTATCACTGTGGCCAACATGGTCTACATTGGAGTATGGAACCACAGGGGAAAACAGAAACAGATAAAGCGGGATAGAATGATCAAAGGAGAGGATCAAAATTGAAACACACACCACCTATTGTTTTAGTCATTTGGAGCTGGTATGACAAAGCACCACAGACTGGATGGCTTATATACAAATGAAATTTATTTCTCACAGTTTGGAAGGCTAGATATCCTAGATCAGCATGCTGGCAAGATTGCATTCTGGTGAGGGTCCTCTTCTGGATTGCAGACTGCTGTCTTCTCATTGAATCCTCACATGACAGAAAGAGGGCAAGGGAGCTCTCTGGGGTTCTTTTAATAGGGGTGCTAATTCCACTCATTAGGGCACCACCCTCATGACCTAATTAACTCCCAAAGACACTACCGTCTAATACCATCACATTGGGGGATGACATACGAACTTGTCAGGGGGAGGACACAGACATTGTCTGTTGCACCTATCATCTCTAAAGAGAGTTTTCACTAATACTGTGATGGGGGTGATTAATATTTATCAGCAGAATCCTATTGTCAGTGGCTCTTAGATTATTTGTGAAGTCAAATACAACCTTGCAGTTTAATAAACTCACCTGGAAACCTCATCCCATGTCTTATGGGAAGTTGATGCTCTCCCAAACTCCCTGAGATTCTTCTGGGCTTCCCATTCTCTTGGTACCTCCGGGTTTGATTTCTGGCTTCTGCTGAATTACCATTCTTCACTCTGCAGTGTCTTGCAGCTGTTCCTTTATCTTCTTTTGGCACTGACCCAGGGATGGGTTACAGCTCCTCCTCTTTGATTTCCCATCCCAAATTCATGAGAGGCAGCTGTGTGTGGTAGACTGTTCTGGCAATTCAAAGATAATGTTTGCCATATAGGGAGGCTACATGGCAAATATGCAATACTCTTTAGCAGCCAATTTAAAACTGAAAACTTGATTTCCTTGTTCTATTTCCACCAACCCAAATGTAAGCTTCCTGACATTTTGCTCAGCCTCCTCTCCCACTCTGCCTCCTCCCTTCCCACTTCTGTCTTCTTCCCATACCTCCCAATAATTGCTTATGCAGAATGATTTTGTGATTTTTTTCTACTTTTGGCTCTGCAGAATATGATTTTGCGATCTTTTGTTTGTTTTTTTTCCCCAACCCATACAGAGCCTCACCTACCACCCCTTAGGCATCTCTCAAGATATTATTCTAAATAAAGATAATTACTTACCTAAAAAGAACTCTTGTACCAGTTTGCAAAATAGTAATTTCTATTTTCAACTACATTTCTATTTAGAGTGTGTATATATTTATGCTTCAGCTAACTATGTAACAAATTCAACATTGATCATTTTAATCCATGTGATTATTTCTTCTCATCTAAATATTTTGTTTCGTCATAAGATCTTAACACTTTCAGTCCAGGCACAGTGGCATATACTTTTAATCTTAGCACTTTGGGAAGCCAAGGTGGGAGAATTGCTTAAACCCAGGAGTTTGAGACTAGCCTGTGCAACATGTTGAGACTCCTGTCTCTACAAAAATAAAAATAAAAGTCAGCAGGGCTTGGTGGCACATGCCTGTAGTCCTAGCTACTTGGGAGGCTGAGGCAGGAGGATTGCTTGAGCCCAGGAGGTTGAGGCTGCAGTGAGCTATGATGGCACCGCTGTACTCCAGCCTGGGTGACAGAGCAAGACTCCACCTCTAAACAAAACAAACCAAAACAAAACACTTTTAATTATATCTAACGATTGGTGCCTGAACCAGGTGATATTAAGCAACATGGATTGTCACCCCAGTGTTCAGGTCGGGACAATCAAACAAAATAGTAGTTTTTAAGAATTACGTCTGAACTAGGCCTCAAAATATTCTCAACTCATTCCCTTTAAATAATACATGTATTTTATACATGTATATGTGGCCAATCTGAATGGAATACTTCTCAACAACAGCAAATATTGATGGTGCCTAAACTTTTAGAATCCCAGAAATATCCTCTTTTGCAAATACCTGAATTCATTCCTTCTGGCAAACATTTGTTAAGAGCCTACTGTGGGTCAGGTACTACAGTAAACCCTGAGGACTAATGGAGAAGAAAAGAGTTGAACTCTCTGCTTTTGTGGCGCTTACATTCTAGAGGGAAATATGGTCAATAGGAAAGAAATAGAAAGTTACATATAGTGGCAAGTTCTATGAAGGAAGTCAGCATGGTGAGTTAATAAAGAACAGGTCGGGGGCGGTGGCTCACGCCTGTAATCCCAGCACTTTGGAAGGCTGAGGCTGGCCCGTCTCTACTAAAAATACAAAAAATAAAATTAGCCGGGCGTAGTGGCACGCGCCTGTAGTCCCAGCTGCTCGGGAGGCCGAGGCAGAAGAATCACTTGAACCTGGGAGGCGGAGGTTGCAGTGAGCTGAGATCGTGCCACTGCACTCCAGCCTGGGGGACAGAGTGAGAGTCTGTCTCAAAAACAAACAAACAACAACAACAACAACAAAAACAAGTCGTGGGTGGAGGGAAGTATTCTTGATAGGGTAGTTTCAGATATCCTCCTTGAGCTTTGTTTGATCTGCTGAAAACTAAAAAAAAAGGAGGGGGAAACCAGTTAAGATTGCATACGCATTCATTGAATTGACTGAAAAAAGAAAAAGAGGCCATTGCAATAGTCGTGGAAAAAGATGATGGTGGCTTGGACTAGGGTTGTAGCATTTGAAGAGATATAGTCAAGATATATTTTGGAGGTAGACCCATAGTAATATTTGCTGGTGGATTATATATATGGGATGTGAAAAACAAAATCGGGGATAACTTCTATGTGTGTGGCTTGGGAGACTATATAATTCATTTTCACACTAAGATGAAGAAGACTAGAAGAAGAACAGGTTTGAGTCACTGTTCCATTATGGACCTATAAGCTTGAAATATCTCTTGGACTTTCGAATAGAGATATTGGTTTTATGGGGAATGGTTAGGGCTGGGATATGGTTTGGTTCTGTGTCACCACCCAGATCTCATCTTGTAGCTCCCATAATTCTCACATGTTATGGGAGGGACCCAGTGGGAGATGATTGAATCATGGGGTTGGGTCTTTCCCATGCTGTTCTTGTGATAGTGAATGGATCTCACGAGATCTGATGGTTTTAAAAATGGGAGTTTCTCTTCACAAGCTCTCTCTCTTTGCATGCTGCCATCCACGCAAGATGCAAGTTGTTCCTCCTTGCGTTCTGCCATGATTGTGAGGCCTCCCCAGCCATGTGGAACTGTAAGTCCAATAAACCTCTTTCTTTTGTAAATTGCCCAGTCTCAGGTATGTCTTTATCAGCAGTGTGCAAATGGACTAATGCAGGCTGGAAATACGTATTTGGAGTAGTCAGCACACAGATGTTATTTAAAGTCTTAGAATTGAAGGTGCTCTCTTAAGGAGAGAGTTATACTTAGAGAAGAAGGCCCAAGACTGAGCACAGAGGCACTCCAACATATAGAGGTCAGGTAGAAAAATAGGAGACAGAAAAGGACTGAGAAGGAGCAGACAGCGAGGCAGGATAAAGCCAAGAGAGTGTGGTGCCTTGAAAGTCAAGGAAGAGTTGGTCAGCAATTAAGTTAGGAACAGAGAGGCATGTCCACTATATATTGTATACCCAGAGCAAGAATCTCCCCAGTCTATAAGCTTTCTTAGCCTGAAAATACAGGTTAGAAAGGGTTTATCACGTCAACCTATTCAGGAAAGATTTTGCATCCTAATTGGGTGCCTGAAGAGGCATCAGGTCAGGGCACGATCATGTGTTATGGGTTTTTCCAGGCTTGTGATTGAACATGCAGTGGTAGTCAGTGAACATGTGACTCTGAGCTGCCTCAATGCTGACATAAATGTGTTGGCTGATTGTTAGTAGATAATTCCAAAATATCTCTGTGATGAGAACAAAGTGTAAAGACATGATTATAAAATTAGTATGGGAGTTTCACAATTTTCATGGTGAAAGCAGGATCATCTTTGTTAAATTGTACCCAATTCTTTTTTGCAGAAGACATTGATCATTAGGAGTAAGGAGTGGGTACCTCTTTATCATCCTTGTGGGGTCCCTGTGGGTAAATCTAGCTCCCAATTGAAAGTAGAAGCATTGGTGGTGGAAAGAAACACAACTTTTCATTTTTACGTTAGTATAAACAGTAATGACATTCTAGAAACCATTCCTGTCATGGCAAGTCCTGTGCCAATGTAGGATACAGCCATTTTGATAAAGGCTGTTTTGTCATAGTCAAGTTTGCTGACACACAGCTTTGGCACAGTCATGTTGATGCCAAGAACATCTTGATGTGGCTGCCTTGATGTGGCTGTTTTGATATGGGAACATTTTGACTCTGCCTAAAAACAAACCAATAAACTTTTGCTTAGAAAAAAAGTATGTTTAAGTAATTCGCCTGAGAAATATCTTTATCCACTCCCTGAGCCCCTCTCATCCTTTAGCCCCCACCAATAAAAGCCAGACTGCAGAAGTAAACAGTGAGACCCTTGAAAGGAAAAAAAATCACTGTAGGGGAGGGAAGAGACTGGAACAGGGAACCTGACCCAGCAACACAACCTGAAGGGAAAGAAAGATGGTTCTAGTAAAGCCTAACTGTTTTCAAACCCATCCTGATGCAGCTCCTTGAAGAAGTCATCCAACACATTCATATGACAATGAAAGGGGATTAAGGGGCTCTGCTGTAAGACAAACCCCACTCCCACTCAAGAGCTCACAGGAGCCGTGCATGACCAGGCATTTCTCTGACAAGACATGTACCATTGAATGAAAAACAGCACTACTGAGCAGAAAGATTTAAAAAGCCACAGCACTGCACACCCAAACAGTAGGCAGCAACTGCAGGCTGCCAAGTGACAGAGTTGGGGGGGACGCATGGAGAAATCAGATGATTGAGTTTGGGGTTGATCTAGAGTTGACATTTTGTCATTTAGGTGTAACTAGACACTAGGGCAAGGAAAGTAAAATGCCTCAGGCCTGTTGTCCCACTCGCACCATTAGGGATCTGAAGTGTCCTATCTTGTTGCCCCTAATAGTTGAAAAGAGGATATAAATTGCCTTCCTCTAAATCCTTTTCCTCTCTAATAATTCTCTCTTTAAGCAACAATAGAACTGAAACATTTACTCTGGGAAGCCAATTAAATCATTAATATGATTAATGGTATAATTTCTCCAGTACCAGGTATTCATATGACTTAAGCTCATGAAATAAAATATTAAATATTTTCAAAAGATGAATCTACTTCTGTCATCATTATCTCTTTAAATATTTGAAATGTTATTTAATTGAATTTTAAAATGTTCGTGGAGAGTATTGAATGGTATGTAATAGGAAAATCTATATGGTGCATGTGATTTGTTTCATGGAAATATTAATTTCTCCTATCTCCAAAGCCATTTACTTCATCTTCCACTGCAAGGATTTTCTGTTTTCATTTCAGTCTGTTCTAAATACTCTGATTTTAATTTAGGTCAGCAAATACATATTAAATACTACTAGGTACCAGTCACTTTGCTAGGTACTACAGAGAAAAAAAATATAAATATGAATCAGAAGTATTCCCCGCCTTCAGGAAATATATTGAGGGAGACAGGTTTGACTTTTCGCAAAATACAAAATAAATAGAGATATCATCAGGCACTTTTTTATGCATTTAAATATCATCTGATACATTTCAGGCGTGGTAACCTAGCACAATCAAGATTATTTGGGACCACAATGACTGGAGCAATTAAACCCTATTTGAAGGAGGAAAAGGAAAATGACATTTAACTCCAGGAGCCTACTCTGTGATAAGCACTGTGTTAAAAACTTTATGTGAATTATCTCATTTAGCCCTCCCAACAGCTCAGTTTTACAAAGGATGAAAGAACAGCTCAGTAACATTAGGTAGCTTTCCCAAGTCACACAGCTTGTTTGGTACGAAGGCCAAATTCAAACCTAGCAGAAGCCATACTCTTTTCAGTCACCTGAAGGAAGGTAGTGGTATGGGTTACCGTTGAGTTAAGAGGACAATTGGCAGCTTCTGATTTAGACCGGACTGTAATGTCTGAAAGAAAGACTTTAGGTTATTAAAACTTTATGAAAAGGAGTAAAACAAATAGTAGTCATAATCAATCTAGATCCACCACTGAGCAATTGGTGGACACATGATCACAGGGATCAAAATGGCAATTTGTACACATGAATAAAGTGTCCAAGTTGTTAATGAAAGTAACAAAAGAGAGTAATAAAAACATAATGTTTACATTTCAAAATGACTGTACCCATCCTTTAGCTTCTTGAGTCTATAATACGTTATCTTTTGTTCCAACGAGAAAAATTAATAATAATAATAACAACATCTATTGAACACTTACCTTACTAATGCCGGGCTTCATGCTAAATACATGCCATACATTCATGTAGAATAGAGGTTGAGATTAACAACAAGGTTCAGCAGGTTCAAATCTTGTTTTCACCACATGTTAGTTATTACCCCCCTCCCAAGTTACTCAACCTTTCTGGGCGTCAGTTTCTTCATCTGAAAAGTGAGGATGTGATAAATAAACACCTGGTAAAAGTTAGCGATTCCGCAGATGGAATATGTTTAACTATTGCCCCAGTTAGAAAGGGAGTTTTCTTAGTACAATGGCCCATCAATAAGTCCAGGCTTTCTTCTTTTGCGCTCTCTGCAAGTTAGGGGTCATGCACATAGGGTAAGCAGGCCCAAGCAAAGTCTCAGAGCATGGTGGCCATCACTCCTGCCGGAAGGTCCTTGTGTGATGAGAGGATGTCTGTTGTAGAAGAGACACCCTCCACTAATGCCAAAGGCAAGTTGAGAGCCACAGGTGCCGAACAAAACTCAGGGAAGTCAGGCAGACTGCTCCCACTTGTGCCTGGCTGCTCCAACAATACCCATCATGGTATCTGTGACAGCCAGCCCCTGAAATAATTCCCAATGATCACCATCTCCTGGTATTCTCATTCTCATTCTCACGCAAACCGCTTCCATATTATACCGGAGATGGTTGTATAATAAGACAGAAGAATGTGGCAGAAATGATGGTATGACATCTAAGATTAAGTAATAAAAGATACTGTTGCTTCCATCTGGGTCTCTTTCTCTTTTCTGTCCTTGTCTTTCCTCTCCTCTTCTCTCTCTTAGATCACTCACTACAAGGAAAACCAGTTACTATGTCTTGAACATCCCTATGGAGAGGCCCATGTGGTGAGAAATTGAAGCCTCCTGCTAATAGCCATGTAAGTGAGCTTGAAGCAGGTCCTACAGCTCCAATCAAGTAGATGACTGCAACCCAGCCAGTGGCTTGACTGCAATCTCTTGAGAGGCTCAGAGCTACAAATACCTAGTTAAGCCCCTTTTTGACTCCTGACCCCTGAAACTGTGATATAATAAATGTTTGTTTTCTTTGACTACTAAGTTTTGGGGTAAATTGTTACAGAGCAATAGATAACTAATAGAATGTCCCCTTTCCTGAGCTGTCCCTCATTCTTACAGGCTTGGATCTGATTAAGTCTGGACTTCTCTCCAGTGACTCAGACACACACATACACACACACACACACACACACGCACACACACACGCACACAATTCTCTCAGCTTCTTTCTTTTCTCTCCAGAAAGGAGGGAGTCTTTTCTACTCTTCAGGGACCATCAGTTGTCTCAGAGACAATTCCTCCCTTGCTGATGGCTTAAAATATATCCCCTGACATCCTTTTCTTAATGGGTTTAGGGGTTCTCAAATTAGGAAGACTCCTTTTGCTTTTTTTTTTCTCACCAGTTCCACAACCTGCTCTGCCCCATTTTACTTCAAAGAATATACCACAAAGAACAGTTCCAGAAAGAGAATTAGTTAATAACTTAAAAGTTAATATATCAAAAAATATTATTACCCCAAATATGTCATCTCCTTTAACAACCCTATGAGGTAAGTGTTCTTATCATGCCCATTTTACAGGTAAACAGTTACCTTGCTTTTGATCACATGGATGGTAGGTGGCCCAACCAGGATTGAACCCCCAGGGTGACCACTTCCAGAGTCTGTGCTTTTAACTATCAAGTAATTCTACCTCCGTATACTAGTTATACCGATGTAGTGACTATAGAATCTGAAGAAAAAGTGATAGGCCAGGCGCGGTGGCTCACGCTTGTAATCCCAGCACTTTGGGAGGCCGAGGCAAGCAGATCATGAGGTCAGGAGATTGAGACCATCCTGGCTAACATGGTGAAACCCCGTCTCTCTAAAAATACAAAAAATTAGCCAGGCGTGGTGGCATGCACCTGTAGTCCCAGTTACTTCGGAGGCTGAGGCAGGAAAATCACTTGAACCTGGGAGGAGGAGAGTGCAGTGAGCTGAGATCGCGCCACTGCACTCCAGCCCGAGTGACAGAGCAAGACTCTGTCTCAAAAAAAAAAAAAAAGAAAAGAAAACAAATGATGTTTGTGGAGTCTGCATATTTACTGTAAATATATCCCTTATAATGAATCATTAATTAATATTAATTTCAAGAAATGTTTTTCAGGCTATGTCCCAACAAACAGCTGACATGTCTTCATATGTTTCAAACTTAGTTGTGGAGTAGGATAAAGTGCTTTCCCAGGCAAGCTTCTGAATCTCATACAAAGCAGAGAATTTGTCTAAAAGTCTATGTCACAGTGAAGGCAGTCCTCCTACTTTACTCCAGACCCAGCTGGGCCCCTTGTAACAAGTTCCCTTTCTTTCTCCAAAGCAGCATTCTCCCATCTTCCCCATTCTCCAGAAATCTTCAACCATCCCTCCCACCCACAAACACAATCATGTCCCCATCACTCTCATGACTCAACACCCACTGAGAGGGAAAATACAAGCCACCCGACGATAACCACTTCAACTTCCCACCACATGCTAAAGCCTGGCCTCCCACCAGACTAGGGAAGCATTCCTCTTTTCTGCAGCTAAGGCCCCTGCCTGTTCTTCAGATCTCAAACTCTTACTTTCTCAGGAATCTTGCCCTATTGATTTCTCCCTCTCTCTTCCTTCTCCACCTTTCGCTCTCCTATGATATTATTTCAATATTTAAAATGCTCAAATCTCTGCTTAGTAAATGCAAAACAAACAAAAACCCTCCTATGGCCTCTGCTCTTTCTCTCTTCCCCTTTTCAGCCAGTTTTCAGAAATTGTCTACAGTTGGCATCACTACTTTCCTACCTCCCACTCACTCCTCACCCCCACCACATTTCAGCTTATGCCATCAACACTTCTCTCAATCTGCTATCACCAAGGGCACCGATAAACTCCCTGTTGCAAAATCCCAGGGACACTGTTTACTCCATTTATTTCTTCACCTCTCAATGTTTGACACTGTTTACCATCTCTTGAGCTGCTCTCTTTGCTTGGCTGGATTTTCTTTCTACCTCTCTGGCTATGCTTTTTTTGTGTGCTCCTCTTCCACTGGCCATCTTTTCCCCTTGGTGTTCTGTACTGCGGCATCTTCATTTCTCAATCTACACAGTTTCCCTGGGTGGGATTATCTGTTCCTTTGGCCTAAATTACCATCTATTTGCCTATGACTCCCCTATTTATAATTCTGGCCCAGATCTCCCTTGTGAGCTTACATACCTCAAATATGTACATACCTAAAATATGTACATATCAACCTACCTCCTGGACATTTCCACTTAGATATGGGGCCCCCAACCCCTGGGCCTTGGACTGGTACCGGTTTGTGGCCTGTTAGGAACTGGGGCGCACAGCAGGAGGTGAGCAGCACCATGAGCCCCTGTTACTGCCTGAGCTCCACCTTCTGTCAGATTAGTGGGGAAATTAGATTCTCATAGGAGCACCCACCCTATTGTGAACTGCACATGCGAGGGTTGCACACTCTTTATGAGAATCTAACTAATGTGTGATGATGTGAGGTGGAACAGTTTCATCCTGAAACCATCCCTCCACCCCACCAACGAAACAGGTCCCTGGTACCAAAAAAGTTGGGGATGTTCTATAGGTGCTTCAAACTCAATTGCTCCAAATTCACCTGCTTTTGCCTCCTAACCTGCTCTTTCTCTTGGGTTTCCATACAACCAGTTACCTATGTCTAAAATGTGGGTGTCCTTCCTAAATTATTCTCCCTCATGTGCCCCATTCCTTTTGGGGTTTTTTTGAAATAGGGTCTCTTTGTCACTTAGGGTGGAGTGCAGTGGCATAATCATGGCTCACTGCAGCCTTGACCTTCTGGGCTCACATGATCCTCCCACCTCAGCCTCCAGAGTAGCTGGGACTATGAGTGTATGTCACTACCTCCAGCTAATTTTCAAATTTTTTTTTAGGAGATGGGGTCTCTTGCTACATTGCCCCAGCTGGTCTGAAACTCCTGGCCTCAGGTGATCCTTCCACCTTGGCCTCCCAAAGTGCTAGAATTACAGGTGTGAGCCACCACCCCATTTCTAATCAAGTTTGACAATAATATCTCTTAAATATACCTGGAATTCATCCACTATTTCCATGTTTACTACCACTGTCCAGACCAAGTCCCCATCTCCTGTAACCAGAATTACTACAGGCATCTCCCAACTGATCTTGCCTCCAGTCTTGTCCTTCCCAAATTCATTCTCCATCCTGCAGCCAGAGTGATCTTTTCTTGAGATAGGGTCTTGCTCTGTCATCCAGGCTGAAGTGCAGTGGTGTGATCATGGCTTACTGCAGCCTTGACATCCCAGATTCAAACAATCCTCCCACCTCAGCTCCTGAGTAGCTGGAACTACAGGTGCACAACATCACACTTGGCTAATTTTTAACTTTTATTTTTTGCAGAGACAGGGTCTTGTTATGTTGCCCAGGCTGGTGTTGAACTCTTGGGCTCAAGCAGTCCTCCTGCCTTGGCCTCCCGAAATGCTGGGATTACAAGCATGAGCCACTGCATCTGGCCCAGAATGATCTTTATAAAGTGTAAATCCTTCAGGTTGGAGCTCTGATTTCCTGGTGCAGCATGTGTGGCCTCTCATGACCCAGCTATCTTTTAGCAAGCTCTCCTTTGTTCTCTTCCCACTCCAGCCTTCTCTCCAGCCTTAATGAACTGATTCTGGATTTTCTGCTAGAAAGCTGTCCTTAGTCTCAATAAGATAAAGTCTTGCTAACTCTTCCTCTGGGGTACCTGCTCTTCTCTATCAATCTCTATATTGTCTATGTTTCTACCTACTGTGGATGAAGTTAAAGTACTTTCTCAGCCACGTTCTTGAGTCTCACACAAAACAGGCAATTTGTCTAAAAATGTACGTCATGATGGTGGGTACCTTGGGTCAATATATCTCTTAAATGTTTCCTGCTTTTCTACACCTCCTTTTATCATAGTTCATATTTTTCTTCTCTCTTTAAGCTACAAGGCCTGTGAGGCCGTGGCAATCAAATATAGCAGGTCGTCAAATAACACTGTTTCATTCAACATCATTCATTATAATGTTGATGAGAAAAATAATTTATTCCCAGAAAAGGTCACTGTCTTTGTGGAGTGTGCATGCTCTCCCATGTCTTCCTGAGTTTCTCCAGGTACTCCAGTTTCCTGCCACATCCCAAAAATGTGCATGCTAGGTGAACTGGCATGTGAAAATGGTCCCGATGTGAGTGAGCACAGGTGTGTGTGTGAGAGCACCCTGACATGGAATGGAGTCCTGTCCAGGGTGGCTTCGACTTTGCCCCCTGAGCTGCTGGAACAGGCCCTGACCATCCACCACCCTGAACTGGAATAAGCAGGTTGCAAAATGAATGAATACAAATTACTGCAAAAAAATAAATATTCAATCAGGCGCAATGGCTCATGTCTGTAATCCCAGCACTTTGAGAAGCCAAGGCAGGAGGATTGCTTGAAGCCAGGAGTTAGAGACATGCCTGGCCAACAAAGCAAGATCCCGTCTCTAAAACAAACAAACAAACAAACAAAAAAACCTAGTGAGGTGCTGTGGCACGCACCTGTAGCCCCAGCTACCTGGGAGGCTGAAGCGGGAGGGTCACTTGAGCTCAGGAGTTCAAGGTTGCAGTGAGCTATGATCACACCACTGCACTCCAGCCTGGGCAATAGAATGAGACCCAATAAATAAATAAATAATCTTAAGCTCAACAATAATCATACAAATGCATGATAATAAAGGAGGTGGTAGGAAAGTTCTCAGTGAGCCCAACGTACTCATTTTGGTTTGTGTTTGACCTTTGTGGTGGAGGGTGGTGCTCCTTCTAATTTTTGCTTTGCAAACATTTATTCCTTGATTTAACCCACCACCACAGTGACTGCTGTCACTCACTGGCTCACCAAAAATTGAGTTAATAAGTAACTTATTGTTTTTATTTCTCTTTCTTTAATGTATGTATAGTTCACATTTATTTCAATCTTTAATATTGGAAGTGTTTGGGGGTCCTTAGTTAGAAGTTTAGTGAGGTTTGTGACCAGAAATGTGCCTTAGGAGGTTAACTCTTGTTTGTATCAATTAGCCTACTGTAAAATTGGTTTCGTTATATATCATTTTGCTTAAAGATGCAGTTTCCAAGAACCTGTCAATGATGTTAAGTGAGGACTTACTGTACAATTGGTTAAGAATTCAGGCTCTAGAATAAGATTGCCTGGCTTCAAATCCAAGATCTACAACATCCTGTTACTGGGGTCTTAGACAACTTGCAAATTTGAGCCTCAGTTTTCTCATCTGCAAAATGGGGATTATATTGGTGCCTGTCTCATAGGCTTGTTGTGAGGATTCAATGAGAAAAGGTAAGTAAAGCATTTAGAATGGTGCCTGGAATGTAGCAAATATTCAGTAAATCTTGGCTGTTATTAATTTTTTTTTTTTTTTTTTGAGGCAGGGTCTTGCTCTGTAGCCCAGGCTGGAATGCAGTGATGCAATCATATCTCACTGCAGCCTCGACCTTCTGGGCTCAAGCGATCCTCCTGCTTCAGTCTCCTGAGTAGCTGGGACTACAGGCATGCACCACCATGCCCTGCTAATTTTTTTTTTAGTTTTTTGTAAAGACAGGGTCTCCCTATGTTGCCCAGGCTGGTCTCAAATTCCTGGGCTCAATCTATCCTCCCACTCAGTCTCCCAAAATGCTGAGATTACAGGCTTGAGCCACCATGCCCAGCCTGCTGTTATTACTTCTAAAGTCAGATACTGTATCATTTATCCCCATATGGTTATTTACTCATTATTTATAAAATCAATGGGTCTTAAACCAAAATTCTTAACATTAACCCAAAGGTGAATATTAAATCTATTACACTAAGCACCTTGCATAAAAATTACACCACCTTGGTTGCTGGTCACTCGGAGCTTTTGGAAAATGAGGTCATTCTATTTCTACGCAAGCACTCAGGGAATTATATTCCCTTGAGGAAGGAGGTCTGAATCAAACAGGACACCTCAAGGTTCCTGAAGTCGTCATGACTGAGACTGAGGTAATGTCTTCTTTACATAAACGTGACTGTTAAAAGCAAGTAAACATCAAGATAACGGTTTTAACTTATTTTCCAGTAATTTAAGAGGACTGGGCCCTCGGTTCTTCCAGTGTCACAGACACCTGCAATCTCACGCATCCTGCCCCAGGAGAGGGCTGAGTTCTGCAGGTGCTTTCCTTTTCCAGAGTTACAGAAGCCAGGCCTTAGTTCAAGCTTCACAAGCCTGGGATTTAAAAGTCGAGTTTTAATAATAGAAGTAGTGCCTCTAGATGCTTAGTTTGTTTGGTCGGGGGAGAGAAAGAAACAGAATAGAATTGTATAACAGTGTTGGATTTGTTTCCAAGGACACAATGTAAGAGGCAACCGAGGTGACTTAAGAGAAGTTTCAGAGTAGGAGGAAAAGCTGGAACAGGCATATTTATAGCACCAACCTGCCATATATATATATATAATATATATATATATGTAAATAAATAAATGTGCATCCTACTCTTATTATTGCTTGTCTTCCTTATTGGCCTCCTTCCTCTTGTAGGGTTAGACAGACACCAAAACAGTATTTCTGTCTTCACAAAGAAAGGCTGGCATCTAGGGAAATGACCTTGACAGACAACTATAAACACAATATTAATCAGAGCAATTTGCTCTTCATTGTGCCCCCTTCCCAATATCCCAAAGCAACCCCAGAAGAGAGGCCAAAAAAAAAAAAAAAAAAAAAGCCCAATCGCTGGCCACCTAACGAGTGTGCAAATAAAGGTAAAATATTCCAACATGGTCTGAAAACGACCCAAGTCCTGCCTCCAAAGAAAGAGATTTTTAAAGATTGGCTAAATCCTAATAGATTTCACAGGCAGCGCCTCTGTGCCAAATGGTTTCTGTCTTGGTATCATAGAACAAGGTGTTAAGGAAGATAAAGTCAGGGATTTAATCCACATATAACTAGACACCTTTACTCTTTGTAAATAGTGACACAATCTTTACTCCTAGGACAGCTGTCTTGCAAAGAGCTGTGCTCCAGAGAGTCTGGGGCAGAAAGGGAGAATGAAAAATGAGTACCAGCCTATTGTCAGTAATGGGAAAAGAAAGTACCAACTCACAATCACAGCCTATTGGCAATAAGAGCGGCACATTACATTACTTTGTCCTACACTCTCATTGGACCTGAGCATTATTTTTCAGGTCAACTGAATACTTGATTTCAAAAAGACCAATATTCTAAATGTTGCCCAAATAAATGTCCTCAAATAGATGTTCCTGCCAGTGTAAAAAATATTTTCTGCGTGAAGGTTGAACACGGAAAGGGGAGCCCTTGGTTGCCGCTTGCATAAGAGCCTCTGTGGACAATTTAGCTGCTATTTTACAAGTCAAAGCTGGGCTTTCACAGGCAGCATTGGTGCCTCCATGTGAGACTGGAAAATTGAGCTGCTCTTTCTCTGCCTCTAGTGACCTGCTGAGTAATAAAGGTTTGTGGAGTTGCTTTGTTTCTTTCTCTTTTTTGTTGTTTTAAAATCAGAGCTAAGCTGACAGTCTTCATGAGGATGGTGGGGAGGGCAAGGGCAAGTTAAAATCCACCTCCAGCTCCCCGGGGAAGGAAGAAGCTGAGAGGCTCATTCCTGTCAGCAGGTGTGAGTCAGACACACAGGGAGCAGCACAATTGAGTAAGAAGGTGCCATTTTGTCGTCAATGTTCCCACCACCACCGCACAGAAATAAATAGTTTGAGAAAATGATCCAGCATGAAAGAAAGATCTGGTTGGGAGTCAGACAGAATAGAAAGTCCCCATGGAATGCTGCTTCATTACGCAATCCTTCCTTTCACCGAGGAATTCCAACTTTTGGTGGAACCAATTTGACAAGCAAGGGCTGACAGCCTGGGAACCAGAAAAGCTGGCCTCCAAAGTGATTAGTCACTTTGAAGCTCAGTCCTACCACTGTATTGTTAGTTGGTGTAAGAAGGAGAACTCGGTTAGCCTCGAGTCTCAGTTTTTAAATCTGGAAACTGGGATCAGTAATCTTCACCAACAGATGAATGTTTCTAAGTAATGCCTGGGTTGGAGACACCATCATTCCCCTTTTTAACTATTCCCCCAAATCTTTCTGGAGACACTGTTTTTCTCTTCCTGTGTATTTTACACTGAAGGTTTGCCTTTCCCACTCTGCTCACTGCTGGAGGGATGGTGAATGGCTTGATGTTTAGATAGCCCACACTAGGTTAGCTTCAAAGGAACCTAAATACACTCAGGACAGAATTGTCCCATAAATGGCTATGAATATTACTAATGTCATAATGGAAGAGACTGGAAATTAACCTGGCAGCTTTCTTCTATTATTCGTCATTTTTGTACGCTTCAGCTTTAACTGTTTAGTAAGTTATGCATAGTTCATTTGTAAGATATTTTGAAAGGAGGACCTAAAGTATAGTTAATCCTAGAGAGTGGGAGGGTTATGTATAATTCCTTTCACTTGTCTCATTATAAAGTCCAGAATTTTAAACACAGAACTCCACCAACTATTATTTTATAATTTAGCGGCTCTCCATTGACTATATATTTTTGGACCCCTACTCCAGACTTACTAAAGAAAAATCTTTTGGGATCTTGGGCAAGTATAATTGTGAAAGCGTCCCACATGATTCTGATCAGCACACTTGGATAAGAACCATAGATAAGTTACTTGGATCAAATGCACCCCAGGTGACACTGGTGCGCCCTTCCCTTTCTCCACTGATGCTTTTTCCTTCCTCTCGGTTGTTCAGGCCAAAAGCTTTGCGGTTGTCCTGGATTTAACTCTTATTCTCTCATTCCACATCTAATCTATCAGCAAATCTTGTTGGCTCTACTTTCAAAATATATCCAGAAAAAAATATATATGTTTATATACCTAGGATTAATCACTTTTGCTGATGCAGTATCCCAGTCTATTTTCTACAAGGCAGCCAGTATGGTTCTGTAAAAATTTAAATGAGATCCCTTCATTCTGTTGCTCAAAAATCTCCCATGATTCCCTCTTTTGCTCAGAGTCAAAGGCAAAGTCCTCACCATGGCACACAGGGCTCTGCTGAGCTGGAGTCTGTCACCTCTCTCCACTCTCCTCCTATGCTCTCCTACTCCAACCATAGCAGCCTCCTTGTTGCTCTAGGCACATTTTCATCTCAAGTCCTCTGCATTGGCTCCTCTCTCTTTTGGAAAAGTTCTCCACAGATGTCTACATGGCGAACTCCATGACTTCACTCATTCATTCATTCATTCATTCATTTATTAGAAACAGGCTCTTGCTATGTTACCCACACTGGTCTTGAACTCCTGGCCTCAAGTGATCCTCCCACCTCTGTCTCCTGAGTTGCTGCAATTACAGGTGCACGCCACTGCACCCAGCTTTCCATCACTTCCATCAAGTCTTTTTCAACTGTCACCTCAATGACCACCACCTCATGGTTACCCTGACCACCCTAATTGAATTGCAACCTGCCTCCTTCACCACAACTCTCCCAATTGCCCTTATTTTGTTCTATGTTCCCCCCCAAAGCACTTGTCAGCTTTTAATATATTATATAACCTACTTATTGTTCTTTATTTTATCTTCCTCAGCTAGACTGTAAGCCCCACAAGGGCAGGAATCTGTGTTTGTTTCATTCACGAATATATCTGAAACACCCAGAACGCTACCTAGCATGTGGTCAGTGCTCAATAAATATTTGTAGTGTTTGATACACAAAGATTTTTAAATCCAGAGAGAGCAAACCAGGTAAGTGATACACCTTACAGAATGCTGCCTCAACATGTTTGCTCCTAATTGGGTTTGCTGCTATGGGGACAATCATAGTTTATATATTTTAAGACCTTTGTGGTGCTATATCTTACAAATGCCATAAAATATGCTGCTCCTGTTTTGGAAGTCAAGAACTGAGTTGTTGAACTACTTCTACACGAACAGCCCACAGCCAAATCTATATAGTTGCTGGAAATTTCACTTTAGCAGCACACCTGCATGTTTGGGGTGAAATAGAATAAGGCATTAGTCCTGTGACCTCCAGTCTGTACCGGGTCAGTAGGAGTTAAAAGCCAAATTGTCGGAGCGTCCTTTTCTGAAGTGAGTTAGTACTGGAAACTCAAATGCCAAAAAAGAGAGACAGAAAGAGAGAGAGGGAGGGAGGGAGAGATTACACTTCACATATCTATTTTTATGTTATTGGGCTTCATCACAATCTCCCCCTAAAACGGTTAACCCAGCAGGACAGAGAGATCTCAGCAGCCCTCACTTACCCCTGGTGAAAACCATGGTCTCGGAAAACCCTCCGCCTTCCCCCCTCACAGGACAATGCTCTTAATTAGCTTCACCATATTTCCCAGAGAACAAAAGCTACCCACCCCTTACAGGAAAAGCTTTTGCAGGAGATATCTCACTGGGGAAGCGCCAGGCACACAACAGGGAGAGGAGAACATACACGCTGTTCTGAGCTCTGCAAAGAGACACAAACTCTGGATTCTCTAGGGAGTCTCAGAGGTTAGCCCAGCACATTTTTTCTCCACGTGACAAGCACGTGCTTCACATACCCTGAGGTGGCCAACTTCCGAGGGCCCCCTTCCTCCTCTCTCTCCTTCAGTCACTAGCTGGGGGGCTGGGGTAAGAAACCTTGGGGGTGGCAAAATAAGCTGGAATAATCTTTAGAATTGAGTATCTGAGAAGCAGTAGGGGAGGAACAGGGAGTTTATTTCAGGTGACAGACATAGAGCAGGCCCCTATTTTTTTTTTCCTGAGACTAATAATATTTCTGGAATGAGGATGCTTGAATCATATGTCTCTTCATACCACTGTGTGGGAAGTCTCAGTTATGAGCCCAACAATCAAAGACATGGTGGTGCTTTGAAGACTTGGTGGGGGGCCTTGCAAAGGCGTCTAGAAGCATGCTGGGGGGGAGGCATGTGGGGGGGCAATGTGATTACAAGCAAAAAGGGCAATTAAGGAAGAAAAAGACTGCCTCACCTTGGCCTGTTTGGGGCCAAAGAAGATGGGGCTGAAGAGTCTTCTCTCAACAGTTTTGTTCCTCCTATTAAACGTGTTTTTTGAAAAACAGAGGAAAAAAAATCTTGTTTAAATGCCTCTTCCTGAGTAAGTTCACTGTCAGGAAAGGAAAATCCAAACGCTCGAATATTCTATTTTTGTGTCCTGAGGCTCCAGCCCCTGCACACAGACTCTTCCTCACTCTGAAGGAAAGGAAACTGGGCGGGAGACCTCCCTGTTACAGAGGCCGGAATTGAGGAACCTGTGTCCCTCCAAGGCCTGTTCTCCGTACATACGGCTTCCATTTTAGGAAATGAGGATATAGTGCAGGCTGCTTTGGGATTGGCCTGAGGGTGGAGTTAGTGGTTTAAAAAAAAAAGTGCTCCTTTGACTATTCTCCAGGCAAGCAGCAAGCGTGGAACTAGACTTTAATTAAATTGGGAGGTTTAAATGGCTGCATTAGTATTACACTTCCTCTGGTCATTAAAGTTTACTGCCATCACCTGCTTCTCAGCTAACATGTAGATAAGGAGGTAAGGTCTGATTAAGAGTTTTACATTTTGATGTGTGAGCAAAGTGAAAGCTGTAAGTCAGTCATAGCAGTAATAAAACAGCAGTTACCTAGGAAGATAAAGCCCCTCTTCGTACGTTCCACATTAATTTTGTGCACTGATCCGTATGTTTGTCTGTAGTTTTCCCCTCTGCATTGCCTTTATTTAATTAATTTTTTAAATGGACACATAATAATTGTGTATATTTATAGTATACATAGGAATGCTGCAATACATATAATGTATAGTGATCAGATCAGGATTACTAGCATCTCCATCATCTCAAGTATTTATCACTTCTTTGTGTTGGGAACATTCAATAGGCATTGCCTTTAAATGGTGGTAAGTGCTAAGGGTGTCCAATCTGGGAACTGGGGTTTGGACCACCACTCTTCCTCTCAATCCAGTGTGGCTCTGCCTCGTTCTGCACTTTACTAGAGATGGCCTTTTTCAAGGACCGTAAGGGACACAGAGAAGGGCAGTCCAGCTCGTGACAGTCACATTTTTAAGCTATTCCTGCTTTCTCTGCCATCCAGCATGGGAAGCAGACCTTAAAAACAGACCTCAGTTTGAAAAGGTTTCAAGGGAAGCTGGTGAATGGGGATGGAGGAAGGAAACCGGAAAGGTCCAATTAAAGAGAGACTGATTCCTATGGCTTTGCTCGTTTATTACTACTCCAAGGTAGCACTGACCCTGACATAGACAGGTCCTCCTAAAATGCATATCTCATTAGGGAACCACCATTTCCCTGCTCTTAACCCTTCAGTGGTTCCCCAGTGCCCGGAGGATGATATCTAGGTAGCCCAGTTATGATTTACAAGACTCTTCATGAGCTGGCCCCAATCTACTGCGTGCTCTCCATGCTGTTCAGCACACCCCCACTACCACGGGGCCAGCCCTACTGCCTTTCTTTCAGTTCCTCAAATATACTGTTTCCTCTCTCCCCCAGCCTTCAAACATGCTCTTTCTCCCTCTGCTCCTAATTCATCCTTCCTTCCATTGAACATTTCTACCCCAGGGAAGCCTTCCGTTACCATCCTGGCTCTGGATTAGGCTTCTCTCCTGTGAACTCGCACAAACCTCCTGCTTTACCTACCATGCAATACACTGCTCTGAAATCATTGTGCTTGCCGGCCTGTCTCTCCCACTGAACTGTAAACACATGAGGGCAGCACTAAGCGTTTGCCTTGTCCAGCGTTGTACTCCCAGTGCCTGGCACATGGTAGTGCTCTGCAAGTATTTGTCGAATAAATGGCTACTGTGCCAATATGACAATTGAAAGCCCAGTAGTACTTCCCGGATTTACATTCGACATGTTTATTTTAGTTAAGTCACGCTAAGACACAGGAAGGGCCCTGAATTAGACATGTGTTGTAAGTAGGCTGCCCTGACCTCCTCTTCTCCCTTTCACTTTATTTCAAGGCCCTCTCTCATCCCACCTTTTCCACGATGTCTTTTCAGGGATCCTGGTTTGCAGTCATCCTAGTCAGCTTAGGGGCCACTCTCTGTTGTGTACATTTACTGGCAAATGTCTGTGTCGGATTTTGTAATTTTTTTTAAATTTTTTTTTACTGTTCATTTGAAAATTGCTATTAATTATAATCGCTTTTAAATGGTCTTACAATTTTGTCTTATCTTTTCTAGGTTTTTCTTGATAGTAGGAAGGATGTTTTCTTTTATTAATCCTGTTGATACCTAATGCTTTTGTAGTACACAATTTGTGTTTAATGAATACACGAGATAACTTAAACCCTAATTTTTCTTTAGAAATTGAATTTATTATAGTGCCATTGTGGAAGTGAATACTAGATCTGTTTGGTGATGTGGCAACAGACTAAGTTTCTTAAAGGAAACTGTGGTTCCAGGATGGGCTTGGAAGCTGTAGCTCAGAACTATGTGGGAGCCGCGGCCCTGGTGGGTTGGCAGGAATAGGAAGCCCGCAGCCAGAAAAAACATTGTTCCATGGTGCCCTCTAGTGAGCCAAGGCACCACCAGGTCAGAAGTCAGGGCCAGAGGCCCTTGAATTTCAGCAGGAAGCAGGATCATCCGGGGAGCCTGACAAAACTGTAGACGTCAGTGCTCCTTCCCAGAATGCCAAGCCAACGGGGAGATCAAGCCCTTCAATCAGCATCTTCAGGGATCTGATGCACACAGTCCTCAGATCACACTTTGTGAAGTACTGACTAGGTGATGCTCATCAGTAAAAAACTCTCCAGATATGTAATCTGAGAACACCCACGCCCATTCTTCTGCTCCTAGGGATGGATCACTGACCTCTTGCTTACTACCCAAGGATGGATTTGGATGAGAAAGACAGAGAGAGGAGAGAGAGAGGGGGAAGAAACAGTGTCTACATCTCTGGTATGAATCCAGTACACACAAGAATATTGAGCAGCAAAAAATGGATGGAAACACTGAGCGAATGTTTTAGGGAGGATTGTGTCACCCTCTTTTGATACCTATCTCCAATCTGATAAAGCACTAATGAAGAGCGCTACTTTCCTCATTTTGTACCCTTCCTGGCAACAAGGGTGGGGAGGTGCCTGGCTTTTATCAAGCAAACAGTCCACGGCCACCACTATGTCAGACTTTTAAAGTATATCATCTCTAGAAGTCCCTGAAATCATAGAGGCATTCTTTGTACCATACAGAGGGAAGGATTGCTGGACAACTGGTTCAAGCATAGGCAACAGAGAGAATTCACTTTCATGTGTCTGTATTTATGTTCTGTTAACAAACTCACTGTAAAGATAAATACAGTAACAACTGCATCACTTTCTCATTCATAAAAAGGGCCAATTCATGGCCAGAAACCCAATAGACAGTGTTCAACAATGACAAAAAAAAAAAAAAAAAAACCACTTCAAATCCCCACCGGTACTTTTCTTCCTTCCTCTTGATAATTTTATTATTATTATTATTTTTTTTTTTGAGACAGAATCTAGCTCTGTCACCCAGGCTGGAGTGCAGTGGCACAATCTCGGCTCACTGAAGCCTCTACCTCCCGGGTTCAAGCGATTCTTGTGCCTCAGCCTCCTGAGTAGCTGGGATTACAGGCATGTACCATCACATCCAGCTAGTTTTTGTATTTTTAGTAGAGATGGGGTTTCACCATGTTGGTCAGGCTGCTCTCTAACTTCTGGCCTCAGGTGATCTTCCCGCCTCGGCCTCCCAGTGTACTGGGATTGCAGGGGTAAGCCATCATGCCCGGCCTCCCTCTTGATAATTTTAAATGAAGGCTGCCGCTTCACTAAGGGGCTGTTCACAAACTAAAATGTTTGTTGAACCTTGCGAGGTGATAAATTACTCTGATGTGAAGTCTACTACTCAAGTCTAAGTCTTTTATGTACTTGTTCATGTACTAATTGTTAGGTAATTGTACCTAATGAATTCATTTAAATGGCAAAACTACATTTATTGAGTGTCTACTATATGTCTGGACACTGTGTTGGGCTCAAGAAGTATAAAGGAGCACTGGGTAAGGCTGACTGCCTATACAGGGGTCAGCGTCTAGGGGGGACATTATCTGATGCAATGCGATGGGTACTCTACCAGAAATATGAACCCAGGGCTAGGATAGCACAGGACAATGACCTCTCTCCATGGGAACCAGCTGGATAGAGAAATGCTATCACAGACACACTCTAATATTCTAATACTTGAAGAACGTTGGAATTTTCATGGGGATTAGTTAAGACCACATCATTAATTTTCAAATGTTTTAAGACAAAAGTTATCAAATCTCTGTTCTCACAAATAATGTTTTTTTAAGCTCCCCCATTCTCCATGACTGTAGCTTTGAAACAAACTATGAGGTGCTGGGCTGATGCCATCTGATTTCAGTCTTGCTTATTTGCTTGTCCGGAAAAGTTTAAGCATAGACTCACAGAGCCCTTAATGAGAAAGCTCATTAAAAAGCAGTCTGAAATGGTGAAACAAATGACATGCACAACACAGCCCACTCTTTTCCTCTTCATTTCCTTCTTTCCCTCCCAGCCTGAAGCATTATAAACGACAAGGTGAAGTGAATCATCAGGTCAAAAAACGGCACTGGCGAATGGGTCTATCGGTACCTCGTCGCTTTGATGACATTTCTCTTGCTTCACTGCAGCACTAAAATGTTGCCCAAACAGCAGGAGGGCCCTGCACAAGTAATGATGGCCTTGGTTAAAGCCTTTGATTGTGTGTATTTGGGTGGAACTTTAACTTGTAATTGCCGAATGCACACATTGTCTGATTTCAGAGCCTCTCCCTGGAAGAGGCAAAATTTCCTTCCTTCCAAGTGTATCTTTGACCACTTTATGAAGGTTTCTTCAGGAGTATTACTTCAGGATGGTAGAGATCATATTCAGGGCAGGCCTGGCTACAAGGCATCTTATTAAAACACTCTCCACCCCTGGGTCTGTGAGGAAACCTGAGGGAAATTGGGAGTTTCAGGAGCTAAGATATGTTTCCTGCCTCCTGGCTTAACAGGAAGTGATGGTGACGGCTGTCCACTGGGAGGAAGAGAGGGGAGGTGGGTGTTTTTTTTTTCTTTATTTTCTTCTTTTATCCTGGGGTATGCAAAAGGAAGGCTACAGATGCCAAACAATCCTTCCACACCTGGTAGCTAGGGCAATATTTGTGGGGAAAAGGAAATCCTTCCCTCCATCTTGCTCCTTAATTTATAGAATTCACTGGGGTTGAGGCACTTATAATTGAATACTTGCGACACTGCTTTTTTTCTCTGCTGAGGTAGAGAGACTACCACCTTTAAAGTCAGAAGACTGGGGTTTAGGCCCCGACTTTTTATCAATTGCTCTTGGTTTGACTCTTAAGAATTCACCAAACACTTCTAAATCTGTGCCTACCGTGTGCCAGGTACCTAGCCAGGCACTGAGAATACACAAATAGCGAAGTCACAGTTTTGACCCTGAAGTTTTTCATAATCTCCTGGGGAAGGCATACACACAAACAGTCACAGCACAATGTGATGTGAGCTTTACTGCAGCCAGGAAAGAGCCACTGTAAAAGCAAGAGGAAGGGGAATGCACGTGTTTTCAAGGTGGGGCAGCAGAGTGAGAAGGTGAGAGGTGGTCGGACTGCTGCTAGGGAGGGTTTCACGAATTGGAAGCCCAAGCAGGATTTTAAAGAAATCCTGTTCACTTGGAGAGATGGAGACACACACACACACACACACACACACACACACACACACACACACACACAGAAGGGTGGTAGAAAGAACCCCGATCAACAGCATTAAGGTGTGGCAGAGGAGAAGAAGCTGAGGACAAGACCGAGAAGGAGCAGGCTGGGAAGCAGAAGGAGAAAGAGCAGAGAATGGCTTTGAATGCTAAAGAAGCCAACTATCACAGGGACCGACGAGCATCCCTTGGACTGGGCATATGGGAAGTCACAACAATTTCAGTGGCCTTTGGGGGTTGATCACAGTAGGATGAGTAAATGGAAGGACAGCAATGGAGCTAACAAGCATATTCTTAATGTTTGGTGGACTTGGCTGTGAGGAGGAGATGATGGCTAGACAGGCATAAGGAATGAAGGAAGCCTTTTGCTGTTTTTGTTTATGACTGAAACGTGGGCATCATTATATGCCACAGTGGAGAGGGAGGAGTTAACCTACAGGAGAGAGATGGGATTAAATGGGGTGAATTCCTACTTCACAGAGTCTTTCTGAGGATTAAATGAGATCCCCTTGGTGAACCCTTTCTCTAAAGAGATACACACATGTGAAGTATGATTATCCTGCTGTTGAAATGAAACCTCTATGCATCATCACAAGGCATTTGAGCTCACTTATCACTTGGCTGCTGAGATAGGCAAATCTCCCTCTCCATAGCCTTTTTGTGTGCACTGTTTTCCTATTTCCTCTTGCCATGGCTTTAGACATTAGAGCCTAATAATTACTTGAGCTCTCCTTGACATTTCTTCCTGACAAACAACACAACTCGCCAGTTCCCCCGGATCACAACAGGAAGCTGGGGGTTGATAAGTAAGAAGCGATTAAGGGAGAGGACGAGAGCCTCCTCATTGTTACTATGAAGTGGAATTAACATCCAGACCTCTTGGGAACTTTGCCTTGTCGGTTTATTAGCTTTTCATCAGAGAACCATAAAGACACAGGGACCATGACGTATACTGTCCCCTCATGGACACCTGCGTCCCCTTTCCCATCTCAATTCACGAACCGTAAGTCCCACCGCGGCAGAGACTTTTGTCTGTTTTGTTAGCTGCTGTGTCCCTAGTGCCTAGAACAGTGACTGGCACATGGAGAGTGTCTAAAAAATATGCAGTAAGTGAATGATTCACCCATTCCTCCTTCAACTGATTCAATAAAAAATGAGTGTATCCTACGGATCAACCACCAAATGTATCCTAGATAAACACAGTTAAATAATACTTGTTATCATTTAAACAATGTATATTCTGTGCCAGGCACTTTACATACATTAGTTCATATAATCACCATCGTTTTACAAATGGGGAAACGGAGACTCAGAAAGAAGTCACTTGGTTGAGGATACGTGATTGGAGAGTGAAGAAGCTGGAATTCCTGACTGCTGGAATTCCAAAACCTATACTCTTTCTACACCAGCCTCATCCCTCATCATTCTCCAGCTCAAACCGTAACTTCAATTGTAAATGACCACTTGCAATTCCTTGACCATGCCATGTTCTGTCGTGTGTACTCCTTTGCCTGGGACACATTTAGCTGTGCCCTCTGGCTGGGTAATTCTTCTTCATTCTTCTTCTCTGAGGCTTTCCTGAAATGATGTTCTCTGGCTGGGGTAGGCTGACCTTCCTCTCTGCTCCCATATCCCCTCTTGCAGCCCTTCATCACAGAACATACCATAGGCATTTGAGAAGCCTCCTTATGCGCACCTCGCTCCACTAGACAGTGAGAGGCTCAAGGGCAGGGGCAGTGTCTTCATAACAAAAGCTGCTATTGATTGAGTGCTGCCACAAACGTGCTTACTTTGTTTAATTTTCACAACCACTACCTGAGGTGGGAATTATTATGCTTCTTATTTTTTTTTTTTTTGAAATGGAGTTTCGCTCTTGTTGTCCAGGCTGGAGTACAGTGGCATGATCTCGGCTCACTGCAACCTCTGCCTCCCGGGTTCAAGTGATTCTCTTGCCTCAGCCTCCTGAGTAGCTGGGACTACAGGCATGTACTACCACACTCGGCTAATTTTGTATTTGTAGTAGAGACAGGGTTTCTCCATGTTGGTCAAGCTGGTCTCGAACTCCCGACCTCAGGTGATCCTCCCGCCTCGGCCTCCCAAAGTGCTGGGATTACAGGCGTGAGCCACTGCTCCCAGCCTATTATGCCTCTTTTTTTTTCTTTTTTCTTTTTTCTTTTTTTTGTGAGATGGAGTCTCACTGTCACCCAGGCTGGAGTGCAGTGGCGCGTTATCAGCTCACTGCAACCTCTGCCTCCTGGGTTCAAGCAATTCTCCTGCCTCAGCCTCCTAAGTAGTTGGGTTTACAGGCACGCACCACCACGCCCAGCTAATTTTTGCATTTTTAGTAGAGATGGGGTTTTACCATGTTGGTCGGGCTGGTCTTGAACTCCTGACCACGTGATCCACCTGCCTCGGCCTCCCAAAGTGCTGGGATTACAGGCATGAGCCACTGTGCCCGGCTTATGATGCCTCTTTTAAAGATGTGGAAATGGAGGCTCAGAGAAGTTAGGTAACTTCTACAAGGTCACAGTGAGTAAGTAGCTAACCCAGGAATTAAACATAGGTACATCTTAATCCAAAGCCCAAATTCTTTTCACTTCACTATGCTGTCGTTGGAATTATCTACAATGCTCACAGCTTAGCTGTGGGGGTAAATAGATAAATACCACGTGAACATTGAGATTAGCAAGCTACTACAGGTTGGTACAAATTTCTTTGGAGTGACATATGGAAGGGAATAATTTGTTCCCTTTGTGGGAGGTGGGAGCTGGAAGAGCTTCATAAGGTTGCCAGAATGCTTGGGAATTTGTCAACTGAATTAATAATGATGGTTCAAGGTGGAAGACAGTTCCCTGCATCTAATCCTGGCGGTTGGTTTTAAGGGCCACAACAGCCACTGCCCAGGTCACTACTGCTTCCAAGTTGGCCCATCTGGGTGCCAGGAATGCAGCCCAAATGCCTGCTGGTACCTGCTTAAGTGATGACTGGTAACCAGGCAACCCTGTCAGCACATTGTTTCATTGAAATCATATTTGTGAGTCTGTGAATATGAAAACAACTTTACATAATCACAGCTTTAATCTTGTACAGTATACTTTACATTTAAATGAAACAAGTGTATTTTCAAGCTTATGGCTATATGGAATAGTGTAGCAACCCCTAATTATGTGTTAGCTTCTCTTCCTGCTCTTGTCCCTTAACTACAGGCATCCCTAGAGGCTGCTTTCTGTATTCTCTCCTCCAGGGAATTAATCTATTTTCTAGGCTTGAATGACTGTAAAATTCCTATAAAATGAGGCTTAAAACTGCAAGCAAAGCATTGCTTTAAAATGTATTGTATAATACCTTCTTTGTCTGCTCTTGGGGGTGTTTGTCAGGGAAAGCACAGCAGGCAGCAGGATACTGTTGTAGGGGCTCTGGTACCAGGCAATTAGGATGATTCTAAATTGCTCCATTTCCGAGCTATGTGGCCTTGGGCAAGTTACTTGACCTCCTTAAGCCTACATTCCTGATCTATAAAAGAGCAAAAATAATAGTATCCTAGTCATAGAACTATTGGGTGGATTAACGAAATCATGCAAAAGCACGTAGTGACTGGTTTGTTAGAAATAACCAGTAAGTGCTACTCTTTATTTACATATTTACTTACTTTGTTTATTTTTGTTAGAGACAGGGTCTCTCTCTTTTGCTCAGGCTGGAGTGCAGGGGCACAATCATGGCTCACTGCAACCTTGAACTCCTAGGCTCAAGTGATTCTCTCTTCTCAGCCTTTCTAGTAGCTGGGACTTCAGGCGCATGTCACCATGTCTGGCACTAATTTTTCTATTTTTTTTTTCATAGAGGTGGGGTCTCACTATGTTGCCTGGGCTGGTCTCAAACTCCTGGCCTCAAGTGATCCTCCTGCCATGGCCTCCCGAAGTGCTGGAATTATAGGTGTGAGTCACCATGCCCAGCCAGTGCTACTTGTGATGATTATTATTACTTTCATGGTTAGCAGGATGATCAAATTTGGGTGACAGTGATTTGAAACCTATGAAGCACTATAAAAATGTGAAATATTATCACTTATGGATACTGCTGAGGAGTGAGATCCAAAGAGCATGGTATTAAGAGCAGTGAACAGGAAGTCAGGAAAGCCAGATCCTCATGCTACTTCTGTCACCAATCAGCAGTGTGACCTTGGGCCAGTCTCTCCCCTAACCTTGGGTTTTTTTACTTGTAAATGAAGTGGTTTGATTAGATTATCTTGAAGACCCTTTCCAGCTCCAAAATTCTATGATTCCATGACTTTTGGAGCAAATAACTTATGTAGAAATCTTATACATTTCCTGGAATAGAGTAGGTCAATATACATTACATATTAATGGCCAAAGTACATTTCTGAAGTTGATAAAAGTTAACCCCAATTGCAACAATCAGAAAGAGCATTCCTAGGGGAATGCAGTGAATAAGCAAACTACTCCTACCCACCTCAGGAATTTTGAAGGACATCATTGTGGCAGAAGAGAATTTATATCTAAAATGGCAATACTGAACTAGTCATAAAGAAGATGAGATTATGTTCAGCATCTGTATACTTAGCTAAAGAAGTGGGTGCAATAACCCTTAAGATTGTCTGGATTTGGGCTTTGGATAGTTATGTTGTGGCTGGCAGCTCTTCACACCTTCCTACCATTTACTGTGCACCTGCCATGTTCCAGGAGTGGTGGTAGGCTCTGAGGCTACTGAGACAGTCTCTATTCTCAAGGGACTGACAATCTATTGGCTAAAGCATTTTAACTGTGGAGGATACTTTTGCATTTTCTGAATAGTCCTGCATGATGCTTACATTGTTTATATATTGTTTGTCTATTATTCTGTGAAAACATAGCTGTTTGTGTATTCAGCTTTGGCTTGCTTCCCCACCCTCAGCCCTCCACCAGCTTCTGGATGTTAAATATTATCTCTTCTTGTGAGCTGTACCAGAAGGAAGAGTCATCTGTTACTCTTTTACTTCCTTAATGAGCCCTCAAGCTGGTTTGCAGGGCAGCTATCTATACTTTCTTTCTTTTTTTTTCCAGAGGACAGATTGGTTCAGATATAGCTGCTTGGTCTTATTCTCTCCCAGGACTCAAATTTTATTCTTCTTGTCCCCTTTCCATCTTGCCCTCAAATAAAATAAAATAATCAGAAACAATCACCAAAACTAGATAGTAGGGTGTGGTGGCAGCACTTTGATGGATAGACCAAATATTTCTTTTGCTACTATAGCAACTACTATTAAATGCCTTGTCACACATCTTTGATTCTCTTTGGAAATGTGAATGTTATTTTGCATATGTGCTTAAAATCACCTCAATTACCGAAAATACTTTCATCTCCCTCCAAGATTCTTCTTAATGGGGCTTTTACTATTTTCTTCAGATATTGTTATAAATGCAGAATGCAGTCTTGACCCTTTTCTCCAAACTATTTGATTTCTCTAAATATTCTCATCCCACATATTTTCATATTATCTGAGAATGAGAAGGATATTATGAAAATCATAATTGAAAAATTTTCCATAAAAACACTTAATTAAAAATAAAAAGTTTGATTCTTAAAGATATTTTTTGTTATCTAGAAAATTGATAACAGATAACTCAATGTTTATTGAACAATTCATTAGATAAACCAGTATTAAATGGCTGTGTCAGGTATTGTGCAAAGTACTGCAAACATAAAGGAGATTAAGAAATGATTGCTACTTTCAAGGAGCTCAATTAAGAGCTGCTTGCTTTATACCTTGTTGCTCACTGCTTTTTTTTTTTTTCTTAGACCAGGTCTCACTCTGTTATCTAGGCTGGAGTGCAATGGGGCAATTCCGGCTTACTGCAATCTCCACCTCCCGGGTTCAAGCAATTCTCATGCCTCAGCTTCCCAAGTAGCCAGGACTACAGGTGTGTACTACCACGGTTGGCTAAGTTTTTGTATTTTTGGTAGAGACAGGGTCTCATTATTGTCACGCACGTCCGTGTGAAAAGAACACCAAACAGGCTTTGTGTGAGCAACAAGGTTGTTTATTTCACCTGGGTGCAGGTGGGCTGAGTCTGAAAAGGGAGTCAGCAAAGGGTCGTGGGATTATCATTAGTTCTTATAGGTTTTGGGATAGGCAGTGGAGTTAGGAGCAATGTTTTGCGGGCAGGGAGTGGATCTCACAAAGTGCATTCTCAACGGTGGGGAGAATTACAAAGAACATTCTTAAGATGTGGGGGAGATTACAAAGAACCTTCTTAAGGGTTGGGGAGATTACAAAGTACATTGATCAGTTAGGGTGAGGCAGAAACAAATCACAACGGTGGAATGTCATCAGTTAAGACTATTTTCACTTCTTTTGTAGATCTTCAGTTGCTTCAGGCCATCTGGATGTATAAGTGCAGGTCACAGGGGATATGATGACTTAGCTTGGGCTCAGAGGCCTGACATTCCTGTCTTCTTATGTTAATAAGAAAAGCAAAACAAAATAGTGGTTAAGGATTGGAGTGGTGAAAAATTTTGGGGGTGGTATGGAGAGATAATGGGCGATGTCTCTCAGGGCTGCTTCGAGCGGGATTAGGGGCGGTGTGGGAACCTAGAGTGGGAGAGATTAAGTTGAAGGAAGATTTTGTGTTCAGGGGTGATATTGTGGGGTTGTTATAAGGAGCATTTGTCATATAGAATGATTGGTGATGGCCTGGATACAGTTTTGGATGAATTGAGAAACTAAACGGAAGTTACAAGGTCCGAATAAAAGAAGGAGAAAAATAGGTATTAAAGGACTAAGAATTGGGAAGACCCAGGACATCCAATTAGAGAGTGTCCAAGGGGGTTCAGTGTAATTACTTGCTTGGTTGGTGAGTTTTTGGGAAAAGACCATTAGTCCGTTTTACCTTTCCTGAAGATTGAGGACGGTCAGGGGTATGAAGGTTCCACTGAATACCAAGAGCCTGAGAAATTGCTTGGGTATTTGACTAGTAAAGGCCGGTCTGTTATTGGACTGTATAGAGGTGAGAAAGCCAAACTAAGGAATTATGTCTGACAAAAGGGAAGAAATGACCGCGGTGGCCTTCTCAGACCCTGTGGGAAAGGCCTCTATCCATCCAGTGAAAGTGTCTACCCAGACCAAGAGGTATTTTGGTTTCCTGACTTGGGCATGTGAGTAAAGTCAATTTGCCAGTCCTGGGGGCGGTAAATCCCTGAGCTTGATATGTAGGGAAGGGAGGGGGCCTGAACGGTCCCTGAGGAGTAGTAGAATAGCAGATGGAACACTGAGAAGTGATTTCCTTAAGGATAGATTTCCATGATGGAAAGGAAATGAGAGGTTCTAAGAGGTGGGCTAATGGCTTGTAACCTACATGGAAGAGGTTATGAAACGATGATAGAATAGAATGGGCCTGTGAGGCAAGAAAGAGATATTTTCCTTGGTCTAAGAACCATTTGCCTTGTGTGGGAAGAGATTGATAGGTGGAAGTTTCAGTGGGAGAGTAGGTGGGAGTGACCAGATGAGAAGGAGAAAAACTGCCGTGAGGGATAGAAGTTGGAATGCTAGTTGCTTCTTTAGCTACCTTATCAGCATAAGCACTGCCCCTAGCGATGGGATCTGATGCCTTTTGGTGGCCCTTGCAGTGTATGACTCCAGCTTTCTTTGGAAGTAAAGCGGCCTTAAGAAGAGTTTTTATTAAAGAGGCATTAATGATGGAGGACCCTTGCATAGTAAGGAAACCTCTTTCAGCCCATATAACAGCATGGTGGTGCAGGATATGGAAGGCATATTTAGAGTCAGTATAAATATTGATGCATAATTCCTTTGCAAGAGTGAGGGCTCGAGTTAAGGCAATGAGTTCAGCTTGCTGAGAGGTAGTGGAGGGGGGCAGAGTGGTAGCCTCAATGATAGATGTGGAAGATACTATAGCATAGCCTGCCTTTGCTGGTGAGTGACGATTAGGCCTGGTGGAACTGCCATCAATAAACCAGGTGTGATCAGGGTGAGGAACAGGAAAGAAGGAAATATGGGGAAATGGAGTGAATGTCAGGTGGATTAGAGAGATACAGTCATGGGGGTCAGGTGTGGTATCAGGAATAATGTGGGGGCTAGCCTAAAACAGTAAGGTCAAGTTGTTTGGACAGAAAGGCTACAGGGTGTGGTCCCAGCTCTTGTGTAAGAATTTTGACTGCACAGCCCTGTGCTTTGGCTGTGTGTAATGAAAAGGGTTGGGATGAGTTAGGGAGAGCTAGTGTGGGAGCAGCTTCTAGGGTTGTTTTTAAGGAATGGAAAGAGGAGTGGGGAAAGGATTTAGGATCTATGGAGTCAGCTAGGTTTGCTTTTTGAGTTTATATAATGGTTTAGTCAGGATGGTAAAACTAGGTATCCAAAGGCGGAAGTACCTAACCATGCATAGGAAGGAAAGGAGTTGTTGTTTTGTAGAAGGGGTTGGGTTTGGGAGATTAGCTGGACACAATCAGCAGGGAGAGCATGTGTGTTTTCATGAAGAATTATGCCGAGATAGGTAATGCATAAGGAAGAAATTTGGGCTTGACTGAAGTAATGGGAGCTGTCTGTGAAGCCTTGTGGCAGTACAGCCCAGGTAATTTGCTGAGCCTAATGGGTGTCAGGGTCAGTTCAAGTGAAAGTGAAGAGAGGCTGGGATGAAGGGTGCAAAGGAATAGTAAAGACAGCATGTTTGAGATCCAGAACAGAATAATGGATTGTAGAGGGAGGTATTGAGGATAGGAGACTATATGGCTTTGGCACCACAGGTTGGATAGGCAAGACAATTTGGTTGATAAGGCACAAATCCTGAACTAACCTGTAAGGCTTGTCTGGTTTTTGGACAAGTAAAATGGGGGAATTGTAAGAAGAGTTTATAGGCTTTAAAAGGCCATGCTGTAACAGACGAGTGATAACAGGCTTTAATCCTTTTAAATCATGCTGTGGGATGGGATATTGGCATTGAGTGGGGTAAGGGTGATTAGGTTTCAATGGGATGGTAAAGGGTGCATAATCAGTTGCCAAGGAGGGAGTAGAGGTGTCCTATACTAGTGGATTAAGGTGGGGAGATACAAGGGGAGGATGTGAAGGAGGCGTTGAACTGGGGAAAAGGGCGTCAATGAGGTGTGGCTGTAGCTTAGGAATAGTTAGGGAAGCAGATAATTTAGTTAAAATGTCTCAGCCTAATCAGGGAGCTGGGCAGGTGGGGATAACTAAAAAGGAGCACATAAAAGAATATTGTCCAAGTTAGCATCAGAGTTGGGGAGTTTTAAGGGGTCTAGAAGCCTGGCCATCAATACGCACAACCGTTATGGAGGCAAAGGAAACAGGCCCTTGAAAAGAAGGTAATATGGAGTGCGTAGCCTCCATATAGACTAAGAAGGGATGGACTTACCCTCCACTGTGAGAGTTACCTGAAGCTCGGCGTCCGTGATGGTCTAGGGGGCTTCCGAGGCGATCGGGCAGCATCAGTCTTCAGCTGTTAAGTCGAGAAGACTTGGGAAGGAGTCAGTCAGACAGCCTTGAGCCAGAGTACCAGGGGCTCTGGGAGTGGCTGCCGGCAAGTTGGACAGTCCGATTTCCAGTGGGGTCTTGCACAGATGGGACATGGCATAGGAGGAATCCCGGGCTGCAGGCATTCTTTGGCCCAGTGGCCAGATTTCTGGAACTTGAAGCAAGATCCTGGGGCAGGTGGTCCTGGAGGAACGCCTGGCCGCTGCGTTTCAGGCATTTGGAGTTCTTGTGTGCTGGAGATGTGGCTGGGGTTTGTCTCACAGTGGAGGCAAGGAATTGCAACTCAGAAATACGTTGCTACTTGGCTGCCTCTACTCTATTATTGTACACCTTGAAGGTGAGGTTAATTAGGTCCCGTTGTGGAGTTTGAGGGCCAGAATCTAATTTTTGGAGCTTTTTCTAATGCTGGCAGCGGATTGGGTAATAAAATGCATATTGAGAATAAGACGGCCTTCTGGCCCTTCTGGGTCTAGGGCGGTAAACTGTCTAAGGGTTGTTGCCAAACAGGCCAGGAACTGGGTTGAGTTTTTATATTTGATGAAAAAGAGCCTAAACCCTGATTTGGGAGAGGTTGGATAAAGAAAAAGGAGCATTAATCTTGGCTATGCCTTCAGCTCCAGCCACCTCTTTAAGAGGAAATTGTTGGGCAGGTGGGGGAGGGCTAGTCGAGGAATGAAACTATCAGCTGGACCGAGTGTGAGGAGGGGAGGTGATAAAAGGATTATAGGATTGGGGAGTGGAGGCTGAGGAAGAATTGGGACCTGGCTCTGCCTGGTAAGGAGCAGCCTGGGGAGGAGGGGAGAGGTTAGATGGGTCTGTAGAAAATGAGCATTCAAAGGACTCAGAGCTTGGGGTGGAGACTGAAGGAACAGACAGGAGAGAAAGAAGAAAGATTTGGGATGAGTCCCATTGGGAGCAGAGACTAAGGAGGGACCAATGTATAAAACAATGCCTGGAGGTCAGGCACATCAGACCCATTTGCCCATTTTTCGACAAAAATCATCCAGGTCTTGTAAAATGGAGAAATCAAAAGTGTCATTTTCTAGCTATTTAGAACCATTATCAAGTTTGTATTGGGGCCAAGTGGTGTCGCAGAAGAAAATAAGACGCTTAGGTTTTAGGTCAGGTGAGAGTTGAAGAGGTTTTAAGTTTTTGAGAAGAGAGGCTAAGGGAGAAGATGGGGGAATGGAGGGTGGAAGGTTGCCCATAGTAAAGGAGGTAAGTTTAAAGAGAAAGTTAGAGACACGGAGAAGGTGGTAGGTGAGCAGCCCTGGGCCGCAATGTGGGTGAGCAGCCAAAGCAGGTGTCCCCGCAATTGATTTGCCACTAAGGGGGTGTGGGTGAATGACCGAGGCAGGCATCCCCTCGGTGATCAGACACCAATGGAGTGTGAGTGAATAATCAGGCAGGCGTCCCCGCAGTGATTAAACACCAAGGGAAGACTGTCTTCCCGAGTCCGTGGCTGGTGCCGGAGTCCACAGATAAAATGTGTCTCCTTTGTCTCTACTAGAGAGGAAAAAGAACTGGAGTTGGAAGGACAAGGAGATTGAAGGGTAGCGAGAGAGGGAGATTGAAGGGTAGCAAGAGAGGCTGGAGAAGAGAGTGAAAAGACCGCTTACCGGATTTGAAATTCATGAGATGTTTCTTGGGCTGGTTGGTCTGAGGACCCGAGGTTGCAGGTGGATCTCCTCACAGAGTGAGGGCGAGGACAGGGGACTGGTCTCCCAAAGGAGTCCTCCTGTCCCAGGTTTCAGCACCAAATGTCACGCATGTCCATGTGAGGAGACCACCAAACAGGCTTTGTGTGAGCAACAAGGCTGTTTATTTCACCTGGGTGCAGGCAGGCTGAGTCCGAAAAGAGAGTCAGCAAACGGTGGTGGATTATCATTAGTTCTTATAGGTTTTGGGATAGGCGGTGGAGTTAGGAGCAACGTTTTGCGGGCAGGGGGTGGATCTCACCAAGTACATTCTCAAGGGTGGGGAGAATTACAAAGATCCTTCTTAAGGGTGGGAGAGATTACAAAGTACATTGATCAGTTATGGTGGGGCAGAAACAAATCACAATAGTGGAATGCCATTAGTTAAGGCTATTTTCACTTCTTTTGTGGATCGCCAGTTGCTTCAGGCCATCCGGATGTATACGTGCAGGTCACAGGGGATATGATGGCTTAGCTTGGGCTCAGAGGCCTGACAATTATCTTGCCCAGGCTGTGAGCTCCTGGCCTCAAGCGCGATCCACCTCCCTCAGCCTTTCAGAGTGCTGAGATTACAGGTGTGAGCCACTGCGCCCAGTTGCTCACTGTTATTTGGCAACCAGAATGTTCACTTTGATGATAACATTAGTATTTCTCCATTATTCCCGGTTTGATTTTATATGCCTAATGATTAACAGTTCACAAAGTGCTTTCTTGCCTCATTGGAAACACAAGTTTTTTCATCTTCTCAGCTTCTAGTCATTGTTCTAGTCTTCCTCTTGTGTGGGAAGGGGGAGAGGACTAAAATGACTTCTCAAATTCCTTGTAAGTGCTATTAAAATAACACTAAGCTCTATTGTATATCCAAGGTGAGGACCTTGCTCTCGGACTCCTTTTCCCCAGAGCCTTTAGGCTATAATCTCAGAAGTTCATTCCTACTTAATTTTTGCTCTCCATTTTCCCTTTATTCCATTCCTGATCATGCTTTCCAAGTCATGCTCTATCTGGGAATTCTGTTTCTGTCAAAAAATAGACGGAATTTAGCAACTTAGGGATTATTCTGCCCAATGTGTTCACTTTACAGAGGAGTTCACTGAGGCAGAGAGCCAACAAGTGTCAATGTTAAACCCACAAATAAGTGGGAGAGCTGGGCTTGAACCTGAGACTACTCTTCTGCCAGATGGCTTTTAAAGACATCAAGCTATCTTTAAAAGTTACCTGTCAAATGAAATATTCTCTCCAACATAATGTGTGCTTCTCTTATATAGCTAGCCTATAAATATTTGGTTACTGTTGCAATAGAGATCTACCCAATTTTATAATATTTCACAGATTATATTGTATATTTTCGATTCTTCCACAGTGTGCTTATTCACCTAGTGTGAATGGTCTGTGTTGGTCTTCGAATCAACAATCATTTATCGAGCATCTACTATGTGCCAAGCATAATACTGGCACTGGGGACATGAGAACCAATGCCCTTCCACTCTCCCCGTGGTGGGTTTTGGTCTGATTTTAACTGGAAGTATTATTTGGATTTGTGTAGGCTCATTCAACATTAGATCATTAACGGTAACTCTTTAGATTTAGTGTAAATGGTCCTGTAAATGTGAGAAAATTGGTAACAAGAATTGAACTCTAACAAGGTGTTCAAATGCTGACTTTAAAGCCTTTACCTAGGCAGGCATGGTGGCTCACACTTGTAATCCTAGCACTTTGGAAGGCTGAGGCGGGCAGGGTGCTTGCGGCCAGGAGTTCGAGACCAACCTGGGCAAAATGGTGAAACCCTGTCTCTAAAAAAATACAAAAATTAGCCCAATATGGTGGTGCACAACTACAGTACCAGCTACATGGGAGGCTGAGGAGGGAGGATGGTTTGACCTGGAGTGGCGGAGGTTGCAGTGAGCCGAAATAGTGCCACTACACTCCAGCCTGGATGACAGAGCAGGACCCTGTCTCAAAAATAAGTAAATATATAAATAAAGCCTTTACCTGTGCATTTAGGATTTTTTGCACTACAGAGGACCTAAGAACCTTTATCTATATATCATCTGTCTGTCTATCTATCTATCCATCATCTATCTATCTATCTATCTATCTATCTATCTATCTATAGAGAAGGTCTCACTCTGTCACTCAGGGTGGTGCGATCATAGCTCACCGCAGCCTCCAACTCCTGCGCTCAAGCGACCCTCCCGCCTCAGCCTCCCAAGTAGCTGAGACCACAGACACTGGCCACCACCCGCCTTGGCCTCCCAAAGTGCTGGGATTACAGGCGTGAACCACCCAGCCAAGAACCACTATTTAAATGTCGCCAAGTGTGGTTTAAAAAGTCTCCGAATTTTGAGGGGAGCAAGGGTTGAAAAACTATTGGGTACTATGTTCAGCACCGAAGTGACGAGATGATTCGTACCCTGAACCTTAGCATCACGCAATATACCCAGGTCACATCTGCACATGTAGCCTCTAAATCTAAAACAAAAGTTGAAACTATACAAAAAAAGTCTCCCAAATTTGTTACAAAAATGCCAATCTCGGGTAGTCTAATTCCGTTTCCTGGTGTTTTCCTTTATTCTTTCTTTCTTCCAGCCGGCTCCACCTCCAGAGAGGCCCAACAGGGGGCTCGCGCGGTCGTTTGGGCTCCGCGGCCGGCCGTAGAAGCCGGGTGCACTGGGCCGGAGCTGCCCCGCCAGGGTTGGGTCGTGGCTGCCAGGGCGCGTCGCCAGGAGGCCTCGCAGGCCGCCCTTCCGGTCTCCCGGGGTTGGGCGGCGCTGTCCGGCTCTTCCTGCCGCGCTCTGGCCACTCCCCCTCTCCCCTCGCTCGGCCTGGCCTTGGCGGCGGTGCTCTGCAGGCAGTGCCTCCCTCGGGCGTGGGTCTGCAGGTGCAACCCCGACTCCTCCCTGAGCCCCGCAAGGCAGTCCCGGGGTGCTCCCGGCGGGGCTGTCCGACTGACCCTACCCTTGTTCTGTGTTGCAGGAGAGCCGGACGGGGCAGCGGCCGGCACTACCACGCCGCGATTTGCGCAGAGCTGAAGAAACCCCTGACCATTGAAGAGGTGGCCCCCGCCCCGTCGGGCCTCACGAGGTAGGGGGCTGGCTTATCCCCTTCTACCCTCTCCTTCTCCCCGTCACCACACACTCCCCGCAGGCTTCCTTCTTGAATCAAGTTCCCAGTTCCCAAGTGAGGGGGCGACCGAGAGTCTGGAGGGCAACTTCGTCCTGAGCTAGCTAGGGGGTTGAAGCCCTTTCCAAGGTCTAAAGTGCTAAAGGAAGATTGTTCCCCCAAAACACGCCTATAGGCCTCTTTCTCAGTGCTCAGAGCTGTTGCCTTAGAAACAGAGAATTCTGATTTGCACACGACTTTGTATGTGCAAGTTATTGGTTTAACACAGGTACATGGACCTCGTCCTTTGCTTCCTTCCACCTCAGTGCCGGAATCGAATTATTCGGCCTCTGCCTCCCTGAAACCAGCCCAGTAACCCCCGTGTTTCCATGTGAACATACGCCTCTGGTATATTGCAGAGATTTGGGATGGGGTTCGTTTAGGGGTGTGGGCAGCTGGTCCACTGAAATGTGGACATCACTTTGGCCCTGCCTATTGGACCACTCTGGTAACACAGTGTCATCTGGTGTAGAGATGAGAACCTCAGACGGCGTGAAGCAGGCAGTGGGCCTCAGTGTTGGAGACCGCCAGGGAGAGGAAGAAAGGCAGCTATAGCCCTGAAGTGTTACCAGCGTGGAGCCTGTTAACTAACATGGCTAACACGGATTATTTGAATGAGCACATGATGGCAGCCAATCTACTTCCTGGGATTCACATGCCGAACGACATTCACCCTCAAATCTTCCTTAAATCTAGGTGGAGTGGCTGGAGAACACATGTGTGCCCTGTGTGTGCTTGTCAATAACTGATGTGTCCTGCACGGAATGTGTCCAGGCTGAGGGCTGGGCTCCTTTGTTCTGTTATCTGTCCTAGACATTGCATTGTAAGGAATTAGCCCATGAGAACTGTGACTATGTTTGTTTTACTCACTTCTAAATCCCTTAAGTCTAAAATGGTTCCTGGCATGTGGCAGAGGCTTAAAAAATTGTTGAATGAATGAATTTTATAGATAAAAATGTCTTCTCATCAATATGGCCACCTCTGTACAAACAAATCAATATCATCCCTTTGGTGTCTCAGCTTTCATTTCTTCCAGTAATTCCAGCCCCTGTTGGGATGTGTTGGTTTATGACAGTGGTTGTCTAGCACAGCGGTCCGCAACCTTTTTGGCACCAGGGACCAGTTCTGTGGAAGACAGTTTTTCCATGGACTGTTGGGGTTGGAGAGGATGGTTTTGGAATGAAACTGTTCCACCTCAGATCCTCAGGTATTAGATTCTCATAAGGAGTGCACAACCTAGATCCCTTGCCTGTGTAGTTCACAATAGGGTTTGCACTTCTGTGAGAATCTGATGCCGCCAGTGATCTGACAGGAGGCAGAGCTGGGCAGTATGCTTGCTTTGTCTGCTCACCTCTTGCTGTGCAGCTGGATTCCTGACAGCCTACCGGTCTGTGGCCCCGTGATTGGGAACCCCTGGTCTTGGGGCTTGTTAAAACAGAATGCTAGGTTTTGTCTTCAGAGTTTCTGATTTAGTAGGTCTGGGATGGGGCTTGATAATTTGAATTTCTTTTTTTTTTTTTTTTGAGATAGGGTCTCACTCTGTCACTCAGGGTGGAGTGCAGTGGCATGATCATGGCTCACTGCAACCTTGACCTCCCAGGCTCAAGCAGTTCTCCCACCCCAGTCTCCCAAGTAGCTGAGACCACAGGCACATGCCACCATTCCTGGCTAATTTTTTAATTTTTATTTTTATGGAGATGGTTGCCCAGGCTAGTCTCGAACTCCTGGGCTCAAGTGATTCTCCTGCTTTGGCCTCCTGAAGTGCTGGGATTACAGGCATGAGCCATTGTGCCTGGCCTGTGCCAGGTGATACTGATGCTGGTGGTCTGGGGCCACATTTTGAGAACCGTGGGCTTACAAGGCCTGGAGAAACTGCTGGCTACACTGCTGTAGGTCTGCCTCAGCTATGGCACTATCACAAAACATAGAGGCTGGGGATCTGGGACTAGGGTAAAGGATTGCAGATTCCCCAAACAGCTGATCATCTTACCCTTCTGTTTAAAACTCATTAATGACTTCCCATTGTTCCTAGTATGAAAATTAAGATCCTCAGTAAGGAGGCCAGATGCGGTGGCTCATGCCTGTAATCCCAGCACTTTGGGAGGCTGAGGCAGGCGGATCACAAGGTCAGGAGTTCGAGACCAGCCTGGCTAATATGGTGAAACCCCGTCTCTACTAAAAATACAAAGAAAATTAGCTGGGTTTGGTGGTGCATGCCTGTAATCCCAGCTATTTTGGGAGGCTGAGGCAGGAGAATTGCCTGAACCAGGGAGGCAGAGGTTGCAGTGAGCCGAGATCATGCCACTGCACTCCATCCTGGGCAACAGGGCAAGAGTCCATCTCAAAAAAAAAAAAAAAAAAAAAAAATCCTCAGTAAGGCTTCAAAGTCTCTTGTGTCACCACTGTAGTGTCTTTGTACATGCCGTTGCTTTTGTCTGTGCCAAGCCTTTTGCCTCCTATTTTGAAGAGTTAACTCTTAGTTGTTAGTTCAAAGTGTTGCTCACTTAGGAACGCTTTTCCTGACTTCCCTAAGTGGTCAAATCCTTCCATTATGTGCTTTCATAGCACCATATATTTTTGTCATTAATGCTTGGTACTGGAGTTATAACTTAATATATGTATCTTCATTATTATCTGGTTAATATCTGTTTTCCCTCCTATACTTTAGCTTCATGAAGGCAGAGACCTTGCCCATGAGTGTGTGCCGGCTCTTACTTTAGTACCTGGCATGTCGTTGTCATTCGGTAACTATTTTGGTATGATTGAATGAACATTGTCTCCATGGATGTGTACTGTTCTGCTTTGCTGCTCTATTTCTTTTGTAGGTCAGAGTTGATGTCCATTTCTGTGGAGTTAACTTTGGTGATATTGTGATCTGCCGTGGTCAATATCAGGAAAGGCCCCATCTTCCCTTCACACCTGGTGAGTATGGGGAGACAAAGTGACTGCTTCAGGAAAAAAAGATACAGGGAGTTTTCAGAATCATGCCCTTGGTCTCAGGTGTTTGCCTGCCATCAGTGATGGTTCAGTTAGACGTGTCCATCTCACTGTGTATTGGGATCCCTAGATTGTGAGCCCCATGAGGGCAAAGTCTATGCCTGTCTTGATCAACATTATATTCCCCAGCTTAGCATTGTACATGGCTCTTAGTAGGTGCTCAATAAATACTCTAAAAATGAAGAAATGAGCAAATGAATTTTCACCAGAATTATCATTGGTCCTAGTCATTCATTCCCTTTCCTTGCTGGATATTGCCCCAATTTTGTTTCTTCACTGAAGGATCACAGACATCTGTTTGCAGCTAAAACTTTCAGCCTCACAGACACATTCCCAATAAAACCTAATGCCAGGCCGGGCATGGTGGCTCATGCCTGTAATCCTAGCACTCTGCAAGGCTGAGGCGGGCGGATTGCCTGAGCCCAGGAGTTCAAGACCAGCCTGGGCAACAATGGTGAAACCCTGTCTCTATCAAAATAAAAAAAATTAGCCAAGCGTGGCGGCGTGCGCCTGTAGTCCCAGCTACTCGGGAGGCTGAGGCAGGAGAATTGCTTGAACCTAGAAGGCGGAGGTTGCAGTGAGCCAAGATCATGCCACTGCAGTCCAGCCTGGGCAGCAGAGTGAGACTCCGTCTCAAAACAAACAAACAAACAAACCTAATGCCAAAGGATCAGAGAGAAGAAGAGTGTGGATTTCTTAGCAGCCCTCTGTCTGATTTTTGTTCCCAATCTACTTCTAGATCCTGAACATGTGGACAAGTGACTGATTTTTGTTGTTGAAATTTATTTAAAGGGATATAAGTATAGCTTAGCATGTATATAGCACATGTACATTTTATACAGATATATATTATGAAAGATAGAGTGATTGCAAATAGTTACCGTGTTTTGGTTTCAGGGTGTTTGATTGTATCTCGACAGTTAGAACCATTTCCTTCTGTTTATATTTGCTGAAATACTGGTTGGGGGGAAGATGTCATACTCAATTGAGTTATTCCCCTGGCAGCTCAAGTAGGAAACATGATCATTAATTCAGAAATTTCAGAGGTGAAAGAGGAAAGGGCAGACAGCAACAGTTCATCAAGTTGAGCCAAGTACTGTCTGAATAAACACAGTTCATGTCCTTGAGGGCCCTATAGTCCAGCAGAAGAGACTTGAAAACAGATAAACAAATAGGATGAACATTGTCATTGGGGTGCTATAGGAGGTCCCAGTGATTAGGGTCAAAAGTACCTGTGTACCTGTGATTCTCTGTGCTTTTGCACATTCTTGAAATTTTCATTTGTGTGATGGTAAGATTGGGACTGCTATAGCTTCCCAGGTTGTGATTGTGAAATCTTATGTTTACTTTCCTGTGCCTTGAGTATAACACCTTACCTCTGCCTGCGTATGGAGAGGAGGAGGGGCACCTAAATCATCAGCTGTGAAAGCTGTTGGAATAGCCTGTCGATCAGTGTTTTCTCATCTCCATGGTGTTGTGTTTTACAGATAACTTAATCTTTAAACAATATGTTTTTAGGAATGGAGTTTTCTGGGACAGTATTGGAGACAGGCACAGATGCCAGCACAGTTAAAGAGGTAAATTAGTTGAAGTCTAGGGAATCAATGTATATGTGGCTATGAAAAATGTGCTAACTTCATTTGTAGCCAAAGGGTCTTGCTTCTACTGGCTTTTGCCTGCAGACACCAAAGGGAAACCTAACTAGAAAGGTAAGAAACAAAATTCTTTCTGGGGAAAGGAAGTAATTGGAAGTTCCTGGCTGCATTAAACTTTTTATTATGAATAAAAGGCGGCACCTCAGTCTTTAACCAAGAGGACAGAGAATTTGAGCCTCTTGTGTAATTAAGACTGGGCTTCTAATTCAAATCAACCTTTCCCTTTCTCTAGCTCATCGTCTCAAATGTGCTCCCTCAAATTGGCTTCACAACCTGGTGGTGGTATTGAGAGTTATTATTTTATTTACTAAACATTAACTGAATAATTAAGATCAACCTGTGTCTTATGGAGTCAGAGATGTGCATTTTTTTTTTCTTTTTTGATTAACTCAGGAAAAGGAATGCAAGGTCATACATTTGCACATATCCTTAATGGTATGTTTCCTTTAGGGAGATAGAGTTATTGGCATAAGAAACTTTAATTGTATGGCTGAAGAATGCGTCACTGACCAGAAGGTATCTGTACCACTCAAGATTAATGGTTGAAGATGTTTTTTCTCCTTTGTTTTTCTTTAATTTCCACCTATCCCTCATTCCTGTCTTCCCCTCTCCCTCTTTTTCTTTGTATTTATTTGGTCATGTCTTGTTTCTCAGCTAAGCACTTCATTTTTTCAAATGTTAAACTCCTTCTCTTCATTAATGTGACAACACTTTGCACAGAGCTTTGTTTGCGTTGAGTGTTTTAATGAATAACAACATTTTGTTTTCTGAGTCCTTGAGCTGGCTGTTCATTTGGACTAGGTAGTTTTAGTAGAAAAACTGGTTTTGGGCATTGAGCTGGATGTAATGGGCTTCTCCCGGGCACAAAGCTTATGAAAGAGATAGCCCTGGGAATGGAGCCAGCCAGGGTAGTTGAGCATGGTTGTGCAGGGTGTGAATGGTGCCCCCTGGTGGTGGACAGTACACAATTGTCCCCACCAGCTTTACTGAGGTAAAACTGACATACCAGACCATTCACCCATCACAGTACAGTGATCTGTGTTCCGTTCTCTACCTGTTGGCCCCTTCCTGAGCCAGATGCTAGCCTTGGGGTTTTGAAGTCTGATGCATTCAAGTTCTGAAATCTGCTACAGCTTGCATAGTTTTGACTTCCACTGGGCTTGGTTATGGGCAAGCGTTTCCCTTTGCAAATCAGTCATTGAATCAAATCCTAATATTTACCGAGCAACCTTTATGACTAGGTACATACACTCAATCCGTAAGTCACTGTTATCTCTTTTTTAGGACCTATGGCAGATTCCAGAAAAGGTCTTCCTATAAGAAGCTGCTGTCCTCCCTGTAACTTATGGCACTGCGATTTTTGCTGTTGAGCATCGGGCCCATACCCAGCCTGGGTAAGGACTGTGTAGATGACAGAAGGCTAGAAAGTACCCTTCTCTTGATATCGGAAGTGTCCAACAAGGCCGTGCCCCACCTCTTCCCTTCCCTTCCCTTCCTTTTGGCTGAGGAAAGGCCAAAGGGAGGTAGCCACTTGAGATTGGGGTTTTTTGACTGTGAGGACATCCCTCTGTCTGAGAGGAGATGATAGACTGTGAACTTGGCCATTGTGAATTGGAGAAATACCTCTCTCAAATGTGACTGCCCTGGAGATCTCATAAAAAGTATTAAAGTGTAGATAGTTGGTTTATTTAAACCCATTTCACTCTGAGTTTATTAGAGGTCTATGGTATTTTTTTTCTGTGAGGCCTTGTTGAGTGTGCCAGACGGGACATTTCAGAAGAAAAGGTGCTGAAGTTTGACTCTTTACCTGGAGCATACATACTGCTTCTTGATCTTTTCAGAGAGCCGAGACTCAGAATTGCTTTAGAGAGGTGGGTTTAGTTGAGCAGTGGCCATTACATGCTCATCACCTTGTAACATTGGGCAGTATCTAATATGAGAAGGATTTTAAGATAGAATTTCTGAAGAATAAATTGGAGTGGTAGCTCAAAGGAAGGATTGCCACTGATATGAGGGAGAGGCTACCTAGAGAGATTCAGGAATATTTTTCCTGGGAGGTCTTCAAAACTGAACCAAATTAGCACTAATCTAGAAGTCACATCTGCAAGCTTACAGGGTGGAGAACAGATATATATGAAGGTTTGAATGAAACGACCTCTAACATTCTTGCTTTAAAATGTTCTGTTTCTAAAATATTTGTGAAATCATATTACTGATTGACTTTTGAAGGTTTCTGAAGTAGCATTCATCTTTCTTTGGCACAGAGAAGTTGTTTTAGTGACGGCAGCAGCTGGAGCCACAGGCCTTGCAGTGATGTGGCAGCAAGTGTTCTTCAGGCCAAGGTATTTGCATGTTAGAGTCACCATTTAAAAAAATCATAACTCCAGTTTTCAAACATATATTTATTCAAATAATATATTCATTCATTGATTAAAAATCATGTGCAAGGCTCTGGGGATATAAAGTAACCCAGAGCAGGGTCTTGCCATCTATTCGCTTACAGACTAGGGAGGGGGCCTAGAAGCAAATCACTCATCCTTCCAGCTACTAGACCCTGGCAAGATCTGACCCACTTCATGCTTTCTGCACATGCTATTTTCTCTACCTGTAATTCTCAGAGCTGTCGTTCAGATTTAAACTCAAATGTCACTTTTTCAGAGAAGTATTCTCTGTCCCTCAGTCTAGGTGAGGCCCCTCTCCCTCCTCTGTATATATGATTTCATAGCACCCTCTACTTCTCTTTCATAATACATAGCTCAGAGTGTGGTTACTTGTGTCATTATCAGGTTATTGTCTCCCTCTTACTGGACTGTAATCCCTATAAAGGCAGTGACAGTGTCTCTTTGGTTCACTCCTGTAGTCCTGCACCTAGCATGGTACCTAGAACATAGTAGGCCCTCAAGAACTATTTCTTAAATGAATGAATGAATAAAATAATGAAAAAAGACTTAGGTCTCTTCAAAAGTATCTTTCTGAGGCTGTGAGTGTTGGAAAAGGGGGATTTCTTGGAGAAGGTGGACATTTAAGCTGACTTTTAAAGAATTGGTAGCAGTTGAATAGAGGAAGAAGGGACGTGAAGGCCATTTCAGTGGTGGGAGGACTTATTAGAAGATAGAGAACTAGGAACAAGCATGAGGCATTCAGAGAATTGCAAATAGTATCTCTGGAGCCAGGGACCTGGGGGGAAATGGTGGAAGGTGGCTCTAGAGAGGAGGGCAGAGACAAGATCACGAGGGGCCTTGTGTGGGGCTGAAGAATTTGAACATTTGTTGGAAGCTATTGAGAGCAGTTGAGGATTTAAAGTAGGGAAGTGACATGATATTTTTGCATTTGGAAATTTCACTCTGGTAGCCATGGGGATGAGGGATAGGGGAAAGGTCAAGGGTAGTCTGGAAGCAGTAGGACAGGCTCTTGGAGCAGTCTGAGCCAGGATTAGGATAGGCCACCTGAACCAAGGCAGTGGAAACAATGCATTGAGAGATACTGAAGTGGAAAAAAAATAGATAATTTGGTACCTGGAGAGCATCCTGCTCTAGTCTAAAGAACAAGGACTTTAAAGTTAGCCTGACGTAGGTTCAAATTCCAGCTCTGCCTCCAGCTTAAAATCGTCAGTTTTCTCACTTGTAAAAGAATGCTCTCTCCATGGAGTTGTTGTGGGAATATTGAGATTACACGTGCAGTGCCTATTAGGGGGCAGGTCATGTCAGTAAGAATCTCTTTAAAAAGAATCCTGTTATTATTAGACATTGAGTGGGAAGGAGCAAACTAAGTTAACTCGTGGAGTTGCCATCTTACTGAGATTGAGAACACAGGCAGGAATAGTGAGTTGGGTTTTGGCTGTGTTGAATGTGAGCTTCCTGTGGAGCATGCAGTTGGATAGCCAGAGGGCAGCTGGGTATATAGGTTTGGAGATAATTGGATTGTTCTGGAATTCCTTTAGGGGACATCTCTCCTTTCTCCTATTAAGTTCCATTTGGGAAGGACATGTGAGTTCTGAAAGTAATCATAGATACCAGGAGGCTCCTCAAGTGATATGAACACATTTCATGTTAACAAGATGGGCTTTTAGCTCCTGTCTGGGGGAGAGACTATAACTGGTTTTATTGTCTAGAGCTATTGGTTATTTAACATTTCGAGGAAGATAAAATTGTACAAATTGTTTTAAATAGTTGTAAATTGTTATAAATAGTAGATAGAAAACCTCACTTTAATTAATATATTAAAATTAACCTAAGCTATATTTTCTTGAACAGCAATAATGATTTTAAACAAAGGCAAACCAAAATATAAATGTTACCATGCCACCTATGTGGAACAGGTCATTTTGATTACACCTTGAACCCACAGCATTTCATATTGCTTCCAAAGTGCCTCCGCGGCAATTATCTTACCCTTGATCCTCACAAAGCCCCTGGGATATGGGTGTGTAAGTGTTTATTATCCCTATTTCACAGATCAAGAAAGCGAGGCACCAAGAGAGCAGATGGTTCACTGCAGATCCCATGGAGACCTAGTGAGAATCTTGGGATTCAATTCAGGTGCCTGACCCTAGAGCAGTGCCTGCCCACTGTGGCACTGTGTGCTAATAGCCCTCAGTGAACTGCAGCTATTTCAGGGTTCCACCAGGGAATATTTGAGGGAAGCATTCAGTTTCGAATAGTTATGAGTAAGTTTGGAATCATTTAAGGGCACCAATGTTCTTGGGGTATTTCATTGCAAATTCACTTTGAGACTAAAGTGCTTGGGCTGGTGGGTGCTGCCCCATGGTGAGGCACGTCTAGGCAATGCTTGAGTGTTTGCAGCTTTTCTGGAGACTTCCAAACCCCAGACTTCCCCACAGTATGGCTCACCACCATCTGTGCCATCTGTGTCGGGCCTTAGGTATGGCTTTCTCCTAGGGTGATGGAGTGGAAAAGCATGGGCTTTGGAGTAACGCAGCAGTGGGCTTGAGTAATTGTTCTGACACCTGCAACCTGGATGACCCTGGTTGATTGCTTTACCTCTCTGAGTCTACGTCTTTGTCTGGAAACTGGGAGTAATTATATCTCCTCAGTAATGTTCTCATGAGGTTCAAATAGGATAAATGATTGCGTGGTGTAACAACTGCTTCAGTTTATCTAACACTTTGTTTTCCAAGTGCTTTGTATACAGTGTCCCATTTAATTCTTTTTCCTTTATTTCTCTTGAGCTTGTGCCTGGAGATAATTTTTTTTTTTTTTTTTAAACGGAGTCTTGCTCTGTCGCCCAGGCTGGAGTGCAGTGGTAAGATCTTGGCTCACTGCAACCTCTGCCTCCCAGGTTCAAGCAATTATTCTGCCTCAGCCTCCCGAGTAGCTGGGACTACAGACACACGCCACCATGCCCAGCTAATTTTTGTATTTTTAGTAGAGATGGGGTTTCACGATATTGGCCAGGCTAGTCTCGAACTCCTGACCTTGTGATCCGCCCACCTTACCCTCCCAAAGTGCTGGGATTACAGGCGTGAGCCACTGCGCCCAGCCCCTGATTTTTTTTTTTTTTTGAGATGGAGTCTTGCTGTGTCGCCCAGGCTGGAGTGCAGTGGTGCATCTTGGCTCACTGCAGCCTCCACTTCCCAGGTTCAAGTGATTCTCCTGCTTCAGCCTTCTGAGTAGCTGGGACTATAGGCGTGTGCCACCATGCCCAGCTAATTTTTGTATTTTTAGTAGAGATGGGGGATTCACCATATTGGCCAGGCTGGTCTTGAACTCCCGACCTTGTGATCTGCCCACCTGGGCCTCCCAAAGTACTGGGATTACAGGCGTGAGCCACCGCGCCTGGCCTCCGATAATTTTTTAAATGTCTTACTTTACTGATGAGGTAACTGAAACCTTGAGAAGCTCGCAGGCAGTATGGAGGTTAAATGCATGGACTCTGGAGATGAATTACCTGGGTTTGGACCCCAGTGCTGTCTCCCATTTGCTGTGTGACCTTCCTTGGGCAACAAGTTACTTAACTTCTTTTGCCTCAGTTTCTTCATCTATAAAACAAGGATAATAATACTGTATATTTCATTAGGCTATTACAATTAAATGAGTTATTCATGTATGTAAAATGTTTAGAATGTTAACTGGCAAATACTAACAAAATGTTGTTTTGTTACTAAGTATTTTGCCTAGGTTAACACAGCTAGTGAGTGGCAAAGCCAGAATTTGGACTAAGGTCTCTCTAACCTCAAGATCTTTCTATTGAATCATGTTTTACCCTCTAGGAAGTCTTTCTTGAGCCTCTAGATTTAGATCGGGTACCTCTTGTTTACATTTCTGGACCCCTGTTTATTTCCCCCATCACTCTGCTGTATCTTGCTTTCTTGGCTCTAAAGGATCCATCTTGTATCCTTAACTGCTTGATTCATACTAGATGCTCAATAAATGGTGGTTTTCATTTGAATTTGAGAAGACTTTCTGAATGTCTCTTGAACCACCTTCTAGCTATCCTTGTTAGGGTTCCAGGATTCCTAGAAATGTGGACCTCGTGGCTAGTAGGGCATGGAGGGGCCAGTGGGATGGTCTGTGTGTTGGGCCTGATGTGTGGGCGCAAGGCCAGTGCCAGGGCAGCAAGGTCACAATGATTTCCTTGAGTAGCACCCTTTGGCTGGAGATGGGGTAGGTGGGGTGCCCCTTTCTCGGGACATGTTCTGGATAATCAGATATCTTGTGTTCTTGATGCAGGTAATATAGCTGCTGCTGGAAGTGATGAGAAGTGCAAGCTGGTGATGCAGAGGGGTGCGCAGTCCAGTGTGAACTAGTCAGGGCAGCCTGAAGGATGCAGTGAGGAAGCTGGTGGACGAGGGTGGGGTGAATGTGTCCATCGACATGGTGGGAGGAGACATCTGCCTGGAGGCTCTCCGCAGGTGCATGGGGTGGTCTGTCTAGAGTGGGCTACAGCTGAAACCTTTCCTGATCTCTGCTTTCCTTCTGGCCTTGCTTCTCTCTCATTTTTGCTGTTCACTTCTCCTGTAGGCATCAGCATCAACGAGAACAGCGAGTGGGTGGGTGAAAAGGAATAGAAGCAGAGAAAATCAGGAAATGCTTATATATAGCAAAAACAAAATACCCATCTGGAAAATATCCAAAAAATGACTGCAGACTCTCTTAGTTGGCAATGCCAAATGCTTTAGAAATTATTCATGTGTTAAATTCAGCTATGCCAGTTCTCACTAACTACTTTATATCCATGTCTGTGGGGAATTCTTGCAGAGGGCATCGTTCAGCTGTTAGAATTACTGGGGTCGCAGTTCCCCTTTTCCCAGTTCATTGTGGACCAAACTACAGGCTCTTCTGATCTTACTGCTTTCTGAAGCAGCCAGCAGCGTAGATAATTCCTTGACTTGTTTTATTTAAAAAAATCACTGGAGATTTAGTAGGAGGGTTGTATCACACCAATTCTCATTCTGTTTTCAACCAAGGATTCTGGAGTACTCTGATAGCATTGGTTTCATTTCTCATGTCGTCCTGACAAGCATAATTTTGTAGTTTATCTCAGTTTCAGGTAGAAGCCACAGAAGCAGAGAGAGCAGCTTGCCCACAAAAGGGGTCCAGTTGGTTCTCTAGCCCCTGAGCTGAGTGGCAGGCAGTCTATATGTTTGCTCATCTCTGCACTGTGCCTGGTGCTGTGCTTAGGGGAGAAGCAAAGGAAGGAGTGTGTAGTCCAAGTGGAAAGCCAGGATAGACAGCTGGTAAAACTCTCCCATCTCTTGCCTTCCTGCTTGCCTTCTGGATAATTGTGTTTTAGCAATAGCTTCTCATTTCCCTTCTAAAGAAGAAAAGCAAAAAGCAAAAGCCAAACAAATATACACATATTTTATATGAAAGATGTTTGCAAAGTTGTTTCTGTAACTCATTGCTTAGCAATGGTACCGTAGGGGGATTTTCATACTGGGCTGCAGAATACTTATGAATTTTTATAGATTATTTAAAATTCTCTAAAGAGGCACATGTGTTAAAGGAATCCTAAAGTAAGTCTTTGTATAAAGCAAATGGTCCTTCCCTCATTAAAGTGTATGTCTTCTTATTCCTGCTTCCTAAGTTCATAATCTTCAAACTTAGTTTTTTCAGTACAACCTATGGAATGACATTGCCCAATTTTCTTCCACAAAGTAGTTGAGGTAGTTAAATAGATAGTCTTGATTCTCTTTTTTTTTTTTTCTGAGGTAGGGTCTCACTCTGTTGCACAGGCTGGAGCACAGTGGTGCAATCATGGCTCCATGGCTCACTACAGCCTTGACCTCCTGGGCTCAAGCGGTCCTCCTGCCTCAGCCTCCTGAGTAGCTGGGTGTATTTGTCTGTTCTTACACTGCTAATAAAGACATACCTGAGACTGGGTAATTTATAAAGGAAAAAGGTTTAATTGACTCACTGTTCAGCATGGCAGAAAACTCACAATCATGGTGGAAGGGGAAGCAAACACGTCCTTCTTCACATGGCAGCAGCAAGGAGAAGTGCTGGGGAAAGCCCCTTATAAAACCGTCAGATCTTTTGAGAACCTACTCACTATCACGAGAACAGCATGAGTGTAACTGCCCCTTGATTAAATTACCTCCCACTGGGTCCCTCCCATGACACGTGAGGATTATGGGAACTACAAATCAATATGAGATTTGGATGGGGACACAGCCAAACCGCATCACTAGGACTACAGGCATGTGCCACAATGCCTGGCTAAATTTTTTTTTTTTTTTTTTTTTTGAGATGGAGTCTCACTCTGTCACCCAGGCTTAAGTGCAGTGGCACTATCTCTGCTCACTGCAAGCTCCACCTCCCGAGTTCACGTCATTCTTCTGCCTCAGCCTCCCGAGTAGCTGAGACTACAGGCACCCGCCACCACACCCGACTGATTTTTTGTATTTTTAGTAGAGATGGGGTTTCATTGTGTTCTGGCTAATATTTTTATATTTTGTAGAGACAAGGTCTCACTATGTTGCCCAGGCTGGTCTTGACCTCTTGGGCTCAAGTGATCCTCTTGCCTTGGCCTCCGAAGGTGCTTGGATTATAGGTTTAAACGACTGCACCTGGCTCAACAGCCTGGATTCTAAAGTGGGCCCCCTTATAAAATTGTCTAGTTCCTTTGGTTCCCTAATACTTTGCTTATTGTATATATATATATATATATGTATGTATTTTTTTTTTTACTGAGAAGCCCAAAGTAATAAATGATGGTTCACTCCTGCCAGTTTGCAAGGTCAAGAGGAGTGCCCAGCTGTGGACTTAATACATGTTGTTTTTTTTAATGTTGGTAAAATATACTATAACCTAATATTTATCATTTTAATGATTTGTAAGTGTACAAATCACTGGCATTAAATACAATCATAATGTTGCATGATCATCCCCAACAAAAACTCTGTACTTGTTAAATATTAACTGCCTCTTTCCCCTTCCCCAACCCCTGGTAACCTCTGTCCTACTTTCTGTCTCTGTGAATGAATGTACATTGCTCTTTTTCTCATTTTACTTTTTTTATTGTGGTAAAAAACAGACAACATAAAGTTTACCATCTTTACCATTTTCAAATGTACAGTTCAGTAGTGTTAATTATATTCACATTGTTATGTGACAGATCTCAAGAACTTTTTCATCTTGTAAATCTGAAACTCTATAGCGATTAAACAACAACTCTCCTTTCCTCCCTTTCCCTAGCCCTTGGTAACCACCATTCACTTTCTGTTTCCACAAATTTGACTACTTTAGATATCTCATATAAGCGGAATCATACAGTATTTGTCTTTTTGTGTTTGGCTTATTTCACTTAGCATAATGTTCTCAAGGATCATCCATGTTATCGCATGTGACAAGATTTCCTTCCTTTTTAAGGCGGAATAGTATTTCATTATATGTGTATATCACATTTTGTTTATCATTTGTCTGTTGATGGACACTTGGGTTGCTTCCACCTCTTGGCTATTGTGAATAGTGCTGCTGTGAATATGGCTGTGCAAATATCTCTTTGAGACCTTGCTTTCAATTCTTTTAGATATATATCAGAAGTGGAATTGCTGAACCTATTTTTAATTTTTTAAGGAACCTTCATACTGTTTTCTATAGTAGTTGCACTATTTTATAATCCCACCAACAGTGCACAGGGGCTTAAATTTCTTCACATCCTCGCCATTTGTCATTTGTTATTTTATGAGACTAGCCTTCCTAATGGGTGTGAATGTATGTTGCTTTTTTATAATTTCTTTTTCTTCTTCACTTTCTCCTCAGCCTGGCATGGGAGGGCAGGATTGTGATGGTGGGATTTGCTGGAGGAAACATTGCTTCTGTACCAGCCAACCTTCTGCTCCTGAAGAATATCTCTGCTGTGGGCCTGTACTGTGGTCAATACAAAGAAATGAACTTTCCCGTCTTCTCCAAGAGCCTGTCTTCAGTGCTTCAGTACTGCCAGCAAGGGTGCATCCAGCCATATGTCGGAATGGTTTTCAAGCTGGATGAGGTGAGACGCACTTAAGGGGTGTGATGCAGATGAGGCCAGGAAATAATTTTTGCAAGCTACTGGGCAGTTTATCTCTGGATGCTATCAATCCTCTTTTTATAAAAGGAAAAGATGAAAAGGCAACACAGAATAGTGGGATTGCACAGGTGTCAGGGTCACAGGATTTTTCCCAGCCTTCTGGGTTGTATGGCTGTAGACTCAGGCCTAATGTGAATCTGAATCTGTGAAGGCCACGTGAAGCCGAAATTTGAGGGCTCTGTGTGCATCACTGCTCCCTCAAATAGAGGAAAGTTATGGTTCTTTAGAAAATGATTTACATGTGTTGATATGAGCTTTGGACTCTACAACATACAAGCCTAAGAAGAAAGTGCTTGGCATGACCTTTGGTTTTAAAATATAGATGCTTTAAAGCACAACCAGATGATCTAAGTTGGGGTTCTGTGAGTAGAACACTAAATAATGCCTGGCATCATAAGACTATAATTCATCCATTAGTCACTGTAGTTAATTTTGTTGGCTATTCACTCCCTTTTTTCATTCCCCCCAGTCTCATTAATGTGGCTTAAACTTCCTCCGAAGTGTAATTGTGAGCATGCATATGCAATATAGTTGTAAATGTGAATCTGTTAGGCATTCACTGTGAAATCTTTATTATTTTTTTGACTTAATTTATTTTAATGTTCAAAAAACTGTCTTGGTAACTCTTGTCAGCCATAGATGGAGGTGATATTTTGTTCAAATGCAGATTAGTGGAGCCCAAGCTGTCGATGCCAGACTTCATTGCTAACCAGCCTTCCACGGTTGTTTCTTCCTGTGAGGAGACTCATTCTTTTCAAACATGGCTTATTTTCTTTATCTTCTTAATATGTAAGTCAGGAAGATGGTGTTCAATGGTGAAGAGAACCTGACTGGCCAGTAGAAAACTGGTTGGATGCCAGTCACAGCTTCATCCCTCCAGCCATGCCATTTTGTGGAAATCCCCTTGCTTTTCTGACTTCAGTTTCTGCCTCTCTAAATAAGCAGGAGGATGTGATGAGTGGTTTTTAGACTGTGCTGCAGGAGCCACAGCAGGGATGTGGGGCTAGGGCAGCAGGCATAGATGTGAGCTGTCTGTGCTGTGGGACCCCATTGCTGCTGGGGTTTGAGTAGCTGCACATTTTAACTACTTTTTTTTTTTCTTTCTTTCTTATTATTATTATCTTTTAAGTTTTAGGGTACATGTACACAACGTGCAGGTTTGTTACATATGTATACATGTGCCATGTTGGTGTGCTGCACCCATTAACTCGTCATTCAGCATTAGGTATATCTCCTAATGCTATCCCTCCCCCCCTCCCCCACCCCACAACAGTCCCCAGTGTGTGATGTTCCCCTTCCTGTGTCCATGTGTTCTCATTGTTCAGTTCCCACCTATGAGTGAGAACATGCGGTGTTTGGTTTTTTGTCCTTGCGATAGTTTGCTGAGAATGATGGTTTCCAGCTTCATCCATTTCCCTACAAAGGACATGAACTCATCATTTTTTATGGCTGCATAGTACTCCATGGTGTATATGTGCCACATTTTCTTAATCCAGTCTATCATTGTTGGACATTTGGGTTGTTGACTACTTCTTTCAAACTTTTAAGCAAAGGTCTTGTGGCTTTAAAACTTGAAAACCCCAAGTTCTGGGTCCCCTTCCATCCTGTGGCTTTTATCATGTGACTTCTAACCTGAGGCTATACCTGTTGATAAGGGATAAGGACAAGTAGGCATACAGAAGTGGAAACAAGTGACTGTTTAAACTGTCTCTTCTCTCTCAAGGTCTTTTAGGTGCCATTTAGGCAGGAACGAAAGCCAGAGGTGGATTATTGTTTTAATTATCCCCGCTGAAGTTCTCTGTCCTCTGTAAACATGAATTGACTATGTAATTACTAACCACCTGTCAGCTTCCATTTGCCCTTCTGCTTGCCAGTGAGGTCTCTGCATGTGGGATTTATAGAGTTGTTCTCACTCTGCTGCCCTCGTTGTAATCGGGTGGCTCTTTAGGCCATGCTCCCTCACACATTTCAAGCATCTCATTCATATACCATCCATTTACCATGTCTTCTTTTTCTGTTTCTTTCAATATGCAAATCATTTAGAGGATTCATAATAGGAATGACAGGTCATATACATTAGGTGCTTACTGTGGGTCAAGAACTATGCTAAACACTTTACATGCATTATTTCCTTTAACTTTCACAACAACCCTTTGAGGTATACCAACTTTATTATATTTTACAGATGAAAGAATCAAGACTTATAGAGGCTAGGAGCCTTGCCCAGTGATAGGTAGGAAGTAAATCTAGTCTTGGTCCATCTGATGCCAGAATCTGGGCTTCTTATGATTGTCAAACTCTCTCCTCAAATAAGCCAAGAAGTCACTTCTGAGAAGCCTTATTCTGTAGGGTGCAGTTTATCTATTTGTCATAGAATTATCTGTGTGAGAGAGATTATTTTAACTATGTTATAGTTACACTCTTATATTTTCCTGAGCAGTACCAGAATTTATATATTTTGTTCTTTTGTTCTTTGTTCTTTTGAAAATGAAGATGGTTAAATGAATATATAATTAATTACACTGAACTTTAAAGCCTGGGTAAGAAAAATATTAAATGAGCAAATCAGTAAATGTGTAAATTAGTTAACATACTGGAAAAAGTTATTTATCAGGACCTGTTTGGGTTTGGAAAATGACCACTGTACTGTATATAGAGAAAATACAAACTAAAATGCACTAGTATTTCTGACTGGCTTGTATTTTCTCCTGAATATGTGTACTTGCAGATTTAACCTTGATAGTTGATACTAATATGACCACAAACTTTGCACCATAGATTTTTGAGTAGGCACAGGGTGTGAACTTCCATAGGACTCTGCTTCGCCTTTATTTACTTGTGATTACTTCTTTAATGCCTGTCTCTCCCATAGGGCATAAACTCTGTGCAAGCAGGGCCATGTGCCGTCTGCACCTTTACATTTCCAGCTTCTAGCAGGCGCTCACATACCTGTTGAATGACTGTGTGTGTGTGGGGCTCTGGGCTCAGACCAACAGCGTTCAGATGCTGGCTGTGGGCAAATTACACATCTTTGTGCCTTAGTTTTCTCATCTGTAGCAGGGGCGGTAATATACCCTGCCTCCTAGGGTGATTATGAGGATTAAATAACATGATACATGTAAAAGCACATAATGAATATAGTAACTTTTTAAAAGCGTAATATATTTCCATGATAAAATAAAGAGTTGAGCTTTTTCAGTTCCCCTCAACTATAACACTTTTGCTTTGATGTCTCAGAGGGAAGGATTATAAGACAGTCTTTAGATTTTGAATTCCACCTAGAATTTATTATTTTCTGAAGGATTATATCTATGCTGTGGTGGGTGGATCATGAATTGGTCCTGTGATCTGTCCAGAGGAGGGCATTATTTTGATGTGCAGTGTCTGCTTTCTGTAGGGAGCTGTCTCTGAACGTGTCAGCTTGACACGGTATTTAACCTCACAGATATGAACTTACTTATTATTTAAAGGTCAAGTGAGATCATCATATGAACAGATGGATAGAAATTGTTAATGGATAGAAATTGCTTGAAATTTTCTTAGTGTATCTGTGGCATATTCTTAAAAATGAAACTACTCTTTTAGTTTAGAAGGTCTATTAATTATAGCCCATTGTTCTAGACCCAGTTTGTGGAATTCCTCATATCTGCTGGCCCCACCTGCCCCAGGCCTTGGCCACTTGTCGTGCTTTTCCAGTGACGACTCCTATAGCTGATCCTACAATGCATACAGCCCAGACCGCTCTCTCTAGGATGCATCTCCCAACATCGTTGATTGCCTTGTGCTTTCCTGGGTTGGGAGCTGATCCTAGAGGCAAGGCCACCATTGTGTTCATCATACAGAAGCTTCTGCAGCTCTGGTACAGAGGTTTGATCCAAATGGACCTGTTGAAGCTTCTGGCTTCCCCAGAAACTGTATGCAGGGTCTGGGCAATGCAGTCCAGAAGTATGGGTATTTTACTCCATTGGGCAAGCTTTTCATTGGGAGGATGAAAGGAGATAAATTGTTTGCCTTTTCTCCTCCCTGTTGACTGTTTCATATGGCTGCTGCTTTATTTATTTATTTATTTATTTATTTATTTATTTATTTATTTATGATGGAGTTTCATTCTTGTTGCTCAGGCTGGAGTGCAGTGGCGTGATCTCAGTCGCTGCAACCTCTGCCTCCCAGGTTCAAGTGATTCTCCTGCCTCAGCCTCCCGAGTAGCTGGGATTATAGGCGCCTGCCACCACTCATGGCTAATTTTGTATTTTTAGTAGGGATGGGGTTTCACTATGTTGGTCAGGCTGGTCTCAGACTCCTGACCTCAGGTGATCCACCCGCCTCGGCCTCCCAAAGTGTTGGGACTATAGGCATGAGCCACTCCGCCCAGCCTTATTTATTTATTTATTTATTTTTTACAACCATTGCCACTATCCAATGGCTTCTCTATAGAGGTCCCATGTGAACAACAGCCAACTACATGTCCCCCTGAAGCTACAACCAATTCAAAATCAGTAACACAATGCCCTGTAGTTTCTCTTCTTCTTTCCTTGGTTTGCTTTACTTTTTCTGTTACCCTTGCCTCCCTGGGATTGCAACCCTCTGATGCATTAGGGCATAACTTTTGATTAGGTTCTATTTTCTAAGGGCTCATGCTGATGCTCAACTTCAGAAGTTTATTTATTTTTATGTTTATTACCACATTGACTTTTTTTTAAAAAAAGTTAAGTTTGTTGAGATATAATTTACATATAATAAAATTCACCCTTTTTAGGTGTACAGTTCTCTGAGTTTTGACAAACCTATACAGCACGTAGCTACCCCACCACAGTCAAGATATAAGAACATTTCTGTCACCCCCAAAAGTTCCCTATGTGCCTTGTAATCAGTCTCCTTTTCCTGCTCCATGGCTACTAGTAGTCACTGACCTGTTTTCTTCCCATTTAATTTTTCCTTTTCCAGAGTGTCATATAAATGAAATCATACAGTATGTAGCCTTTTGAGTTTGATTTCTTTCTCTTTGCTTAATGCTTCTGAGGTGCACCATGTTGCTGCATGTGTCGGTAGTCCATTCCTTTTTACTGCTGAGTAGTATTTCATTGTATGGATGTACCACAGTTTTTTTCATTCACCAGTATGCAGACATTTGATTGTTTTCAGTTTTTGGTGATTATGAGTATATCTTCTATAAACATTCATGACAGGTATAGACATACAGTTTTATATATTTTAGGACTGAGATTTCTGGGTTATATGCTAGATGTATGTTTAACTTAAGACAATTTACACAGATGTGTAATTGGTTTTACTTTTCTCCTCATTCTCCATTGTTTCCTAGATAACATCATGAAGCAAGAATGATATAAGGCAAGGATTGCATTGTAGCTGCTACTGAATGATAACTTTAAAATCAATCTATGCAGAATTCTTAAAAGAACAGATATTGATGCCCCTTCAAAAGGAGGCAACTTCGATTATATCAGCAGCTGTTTCTCTATGCATCAGTTATTCAGAAACAATTCTGTTTCAGTTTCTATGTCCTATGATTTTGAAGAGAAGGCTGTTGTTACTACATTCCTATCAAAGCCCGTATCACACAGGTTTTCCATTTCTTTGGCCGTATTCTGGATTAGAAACTGGTGCTCTGGCATACAAATGTGCCCAAAGTTGAGCTCTCCGTTTTAACACTTTGGGACTTTGCTTGTACTGGTTTGCTACTACATGTTTAGCTTTTAATAAATTGGCAAACTGTTTTCCAAAGTGCTTGTGCCATTTTGCATTCCCTGTGTATGAGAGTTCCAGTTGCTCTGCATCTGCCAAAACTTAGTTTTGTCAGTTGTTTCCTTGAATGTTAGCCGTTTCATTAGGTTTGTAGTGGTATCTAAGATTTAAATAAACGTAGATCAACTATGTGATGAATATAATTCACCTATGACAACGTACTGCAAGTTTTTACCTTTTAGAAACTATCCCAATTCTATAGGCCAGGGTTGAACCTCCTTAAAGCATAAGTCTTACAGGGCCTGTAAAACAATAGCACAATGAAAAAAACAGTATCTGGGTAACAACTGATATGATGAATAGAACAGTACCTCACATCTCAACATTAAATGTAAATGGCCTAAATGCTCTACTTAAAAGATACAGAATGGCAGAATGAATAAAGAACCACCAACCAAATATTTGCTATCTTCAAGAGACTCACCTAACACAAAAGGATTCGTGTAAATTCAAGGTAAAGGGGTGGAAAAAGATGTTCCACACAAATAGAAACCAAAAGCGAGCAGGAGTAGCTGTTCTTACAGACAAAACAGATTTTAAAGCAGCAACAGTTAAAAAAAAAATACAAAGAAGGACATTATGTAATAATAAAAGGATCAGTCCAACAATGAGATATTATAATCCTACATTTATATGAATCTAACACTGGAGCTTCCAGAATTATAAAGCAATTACTACTAGACCTAAGAAATGAGACAGTGACACAATAATAGTGGGGGACTTCAATACTTCACTGACAGCACTAGACAGATCATCAAGACAGAAAGTCAACGAAGAAACAATGGACTTAAATTATACCCTAGAACAATTGGACTTAACAGATACTTACAGAAATTCCTCCCAGCAACTGTAGTATTCTATATTCTTCTCATCAGCACATGGAACATTCTCCAAGATAGACCATATGAAGACCACAAAACAAGTCTCAATAAATTTAAGAAAATCAAAATTATATCAAGTACCTTCTTAGAACACCGTGGAATAAAACTGGAAATCAACTCCAGAAAGAACCCTCAAAACTATACAAATAGTGGAAATGGAAATTATACTATACAAATATACAAATGGAAATGAAATAATCTGCTCTTGAATGATTTTTGGGTTAACAATGAAATCAAGATGGAAGTTAAAAAATTCTTTGAAATGAATGATAATAGTGACACAACTTATCAAAACCTCTGGGATACAGCAAAAGTAGTGCTATGAGGAAAGTTCATAGCATTAAATGCCTACATCAAAAAGCATGAAAGAGCACAAATTGACAACCTAATGTCACACCTCAAGGAACTAGAGAAACAAGAACAAACTAAACCAAAACCCAGAAGAAAGAAATAACAAAGATTAGAGCAGAGCCAAATGAAATTGAAACAACAAAAACAACAACAAAATACAAAAGACAAATGAAACAAAAGCTGGTTCTTTGAAAAGATAAACAAAGTTAATAGACCATTAGTGAGATTAACCAAGGAAAGAAGAGAGAAAATCCAAATAAGCTCAATTAGAAATGAAACTGGAGATATTACAAATGATACCACATAAATACAAAAGATCATTCAAGGCTACTACAAACACCTTTATGAGTACAAACTAGCAAATCTAGAGGAAATAGATAAATTCCTAGAAACATACAACCCTCCTAGATTAAATCAGGAAGAAACAGAAACCATGAACAGACCAATAACAAGCAGAGAGATTGAATCAGTAATAAAAAATTACCAACAACATAAAAAGGTCCAGGACCAGATAGATTCACAGCTGAATTCTACCAGACATTCAAAGACGGATTGGTACCAATCCCACTGAAACCATTCCAAAAGATAGAGAAAGAGGGAATGCTCCCTAAGTCATTCTATGAAGCCAGTATCGCCCTAATTCCCTAACCAGGAAAGGACACAAGAAAAAAGAAAACTACAGACCAATTTCCCTGATGAATATAGACGCAAAAGTCCTTAACAAAATACTAGATAACCAAATCCAGCAGCCCATCAAAAAGATTACACATCATGAACAAGTGGGTTTCATCCCAGGGATGCAGGGATGGTTTAACATATGCAAGTCAATAAATATGGTACATCACATAAAAAAATTAAAAACAAAAACTATATGATCATTTCAATAGGTACAGAGAAAGCATTTGATAAAATCCAGCATCCTTGTATGATAAAAACCCTTAATGAAATAGGCACAGAAGGGACTTACCTCAAAGTAATAAAAGCCATATATGACAAACCCACTGCCAACATCATACTGAATGGGGAAAAGTTGAAAGTATTCCCCTTGAGAACTGGGACAAGACAAGGATGCTCACTTTCACCACTTCTATTTAACATAGTACTGGAAGTCCTAGCCAGAGCAATCAGGCAAAAGAAAGAAATAAAGGGTATCCAAATTGGAGAAGAGGAAGTCAAACTGTCACCATTTACTGATGATATGATTGTATACCTAGAAGACCCTAAGACTCATCCAAAAAGCTCCCATATCCGAGAAATGAATTCAGTAAAGTCTCAGGATACAAAATCATTATACACAAATCAGTAGCACTACTGTACACCAGCAGCGACTAAGCTGAGAATCAAATCAAGAACTCAATCCTTTTTACAATAACTGCAAAAAACAAACAGAAAAACCCTCCCCAAAACATAGGAATATACTTAACCAAAGAGGTGAAAGATTTCTACAAGGAAAACTGCAAAACACTGCTGAAAGAAATCATAGATAACACAAACAAATGGAAACACATCCCATGCTCATGGATGGGAACAATCAATATTGTGAAAATGACCATGCTGCCCAAAGCAATCTACAGATTCAATGCAATTGCTACCAGAATACCAGCATCATTCTTCACATAACTGGAAAAAACAATCCTAAATTTCATATGGAACCAAAAAAGAGCCCACATAGCCAAAGCAATACTAAGCAAAAAGAACAAATCTGGAAACATCATGTTACCCGACTTTAAATTATACTACAAGGCCATAGTTACCAAAACAGCATGCTACTGGTTTAAAAATAGGCACATAGACCAATGGAACAGAATAGAGAGCCCAGAAATAAAGCCCAATTCTTACAGCCAACTGACTTTCAACAAATCACACAAAAACATAAATTGGGGAAAGGACACCCCATTCAATAAGTGGTGTTGGGAAAACTGGCAGGCACATCTAGAAGAAACAAACTGGATCCCCATCGCTCACCTTATACAAAAATCAACTCAAGAACTCGGCCAGGCACGGTGGCTCATGCCTGTAATCCCAGCACTTTGGGAGGCCGAGGCGGGCAGATCACGAGGTCAGGAGACCATCCTGGCTAACACGGTGAAACCCCGTCTCTATTAAAAATACAAAAAATTAGCCGGGCGAGGTGGCGGGCGCCTGTAGTCCCAGCTACGCGGGAGGCTGAGGCAGGAGAATGGTGTGAACCCTGGGGGGCGGAGTCTGCAGTGAGCCGAGATCGCGCCACTGCACTCCAGCCTGGGTGAAAGAGCGAGACTCCTTCTCAAAAAAAAAAAAAAAAAAAAAAAAGAACTCAAGATGGATCAAAGACTTAAATCTAAGATCTGAAACCATAAAAATTCTAGAAGATAACATGAGAAAAACTCTTCTAGACATTGGCTTAGGCAAAGAATTCATGACTAAGACTCCAAAAACAAATGCAACAAAAACAAAAAATAAATAGATGGGACCTAATTAAACTAGAAAGCTTCTGCACAGCAAAAGAAATAATTAGCAGAGTAAACAGACAACCCACGGAGAGGGAGAAAATATTTGCAACCTATGCATCTGACAAAGGACTAGTATCCAGAATCTACAAGGAACTCAAACAAATCAGCAAGAAAAAAAACAAATAATTCCATCAAAAGTGGTGGAAGGACATGAATAGACATTTCTCAAAAGGAGATATACAAACAGTGAACAAACATATGAAAAAATGCTCAACATCACTAATAATTGGGGAAATGCAAATTAAAATCACAGTGAGATACCATGTTACTCCTGCAAGAATGGCCATAATTAAAAAGTTAAAAAACAATAGATGTTGGTGTGGATGTGGTGAAAAGGGAACGCTTTTACACTGCTGGTGGGAATGTAAATTAGCATAACCATTATGGAAAACAGTATGGAGATTCCTTAAAGAACTAAAAGTAGAACTATCATTCAATCCAGCAATCCCACTATTGGGTATCTACCCAAAGGAAAAGAAGTCATTATATGAAAAAGACATGTACACACATGTTTATAGTGGCACAATTTGCAATTGCAAAGATATGGAACCCACCTAAGTGCCCAATTACCAATGAGTGGATAAAGAAAATGTGATATATGTACACCATGGAATTCTACTCAGCCATAAAAAGAAACAAACAAAAATGCCTTTTGCAGCATCTTGGATGAAGCTGGAGGTCATTATTCTAAGTGAAGTAACTCAGGAATGGAAAATCAAATATCGTATGTTTTCACTTGTAAGTGGGATCTAAGCTATGAGGACTCAAAGGCGTAAGAGTGATATTAATGAACTTTGGGGTCTCGGTTTGGGGGAAGATTTGGGGGATGGATAAAAGGCTACATATTGGGTACCATGTATACTGCTGGGTAATGGGTACACTAAAATCTCAGAAATCACAACTAAGTAACTTATCCATGTAACCAAAAGCCACCTGTACTCTGAAAACCATTAGAAAAAAAACCCAATCCCACTCATCTCAGATATATTCATTCATTCATGATTTATTTTATTCATCATTCACTTTATTTCAGTCAATAAAAAGTAAGATTTAGTCTTGCCCATGAGGAGTTTATGTTTTAGTTGGGAAGATCTCAGGACAGTGCTGTAATGGGGGAGAGCCAGTTTCTAATGAATGCACACATCAATATGATATATTTAGGAAACTCTAGATTTCATTATTCCTGATTGATGAACTAGTTAAAAATTCCAAAAATTAGCCGGGCGTGGTGGCGGGCGCCTGTAGTCCCAGCTACTCGGAGAGGCTGAGGCAGGAGAATGGCGTGAACCCGGGAGGCGGAGCTTGCAGTGAGCCGAGATCGCGCCACTGCACTCCAGCCTGGGCGACAGAGCGAGACTCCGTCTCAAAAAAAAAAAAAAAATTCCAACAGCAGAACCTTCATATCCTAAAACAAAAGCAATGTTTTTGTCTTGCAGCAAATTCCAGGTTACATATCTCCAGAGACAAATTTAATTATGGCTTCATCCACCTGAAGGCAGAAAACCAGAGTGCTGGGAACAGCCTGTGTATCTGTTATACCTAGGCATCAGTATTGTGCAGTCTTCCTCTCTGTAACACAGCCTGTAGAATCCAGGAGGAAAGCGTCCCTAGGCCATCTGAAGTAGCTATCAAAAGACTCTGGTCTAAAGCCGTGCATTTTACTTTTTAGTTTCTCACTCAGAGCCTTATCACTTTTATTAAACTTCCAGTCCTTAACACCACTGAGAGTGTGTTTTCCCAGCCTGCACAGAGACCACCAGGTAGAAAGGGACAGAGTTGGGTTATTTTTAGAAGCAGCTACAGTTACAACGGAAGTGGCAACTGGACATGCAGAGGTGATAGAATATCGGAAAAATAGAAGGTAAAATAATGGATGTTCAAAATTTTGAAATGCCAAAGTCATGGAACAAGAAGATTATGCTTTCCCCCGGTATTCTCTGTAATAGAAGTCACAGAAATGTGTGATACATTTTAATAAAGATTTTTATGCAAAATGATTAAAATTAGCTTGAGCATTTGAATGGACAGCTTTCTTTTTATGTTAAAATTTATTTGCAGAAGACCTTGACTCCCTTAGGATGCCAGGTGAAAAAGTATCACTAGCTTTAATAATATTTGTTTTCTCAAATATTTTCTATTGTTGGGCTATGACACATCTCTGGGAACAAGTGACTTCTAACTGGCAGGGAGAGTGATGCAGCTGTGAGTCACCTGGAAATGACTGACGGGGGGATGAGTGTTTCAAACATCTGTCTTAGACCTCTTCCACCTCCTCGTCGAGAGTCTAAATTTGCTTAGATGGGAAAGGTCTCTGTAAGGCACAGAGGTCTGAAAGACATATGTTTTTGAAACCAGGGATTTCATGCGGCAGAGAGATTGCCATGATTGATTTGTTCCTGTACTTATTTTACTTGATTTTTTGTAATTTTTTTTTGAGAATCTCAAATGGAAAGGGTTGATTAATCATAATCTTCATTTCAAAGTACATTTTCATTGTTGGGCCATGGAAAGCTGATCTTTTGTTTTTATGTGTGTATATTTATGAATGTCTGTATTGACTTATTCCCTTTCCCCTCATTTCCCACTGCCTCTCCCCACTTTTTCCTCCCTTCTGAGCCAGTCGGTGATGAGTTTGATATGCATCTTTGGATTTGCATTTCCTTGTAAAACAAATAGAGTTAATTTGTGTGTTAATTTCTTTTTAAGTTACATAAATGGTGTTATGCACTAGACCTTGTTCTGTTTCATATAACTCAGTCGGTGCTTTTTAAGATCCATCTGTGTTGCTGTTCCTGTATCCAGTTCATTGCTTCCCACTGTTACATCGTGGTGCATGGTATGCATCCACCACAGTTTACAGATTCATTCTCTACTGATAAACTTTGAGGTTAACTTGATGCCCTAATCAAATCATAATAATCAGTATGGCAGTAAACAGCCTTATTGCACAACCTTAGGGACTTGTGCAAAGGTCACGTTGGGGTTATTTTCCCAGGTGTAGATTGTTGGGTCATAGGATGTATGCATACTTAATTTGACTGCCAGTTACTCTCCAGAATGACTTGACCAGTTTATGCCTCTATCATCAATGAGTACGTGAGAATTCTTGTTTATTTGTCACCCTGTTGATATGTCCAACATTCAGAATTTTGCCAAACTGATAAGGTGTAAAGTGGCATCTTAATATTTTAATTTGAATTTTCCTGATTTCTAATACATTTAAGTATCTCTTTATATATTTGGTATCCATTCAGGTTTCCAGGGCTTTGAATTGCAATTTAAGCTCTTTGTGTAGTTTTCTATTTGGCTTCCTGTCTTCGGGTTTTGTTCTTGTTTTTTGAGTTGAGGTCTTGCTCTGTCACCTAGGCTGGAGTGCAGTGGCACAATCATGGTTCACCGAAGGCTACCTCTGGGCCTCAAGCAATCCTCCCAAATTCAAGTGAGTTCCTGCCTCAGCCTCCTGAGCAGCTGGGACTACAGGCATGTGCCACCATGCCTGGCTAATTAAAAAAACCTTTTTAATAGAGATGGGGTTTCCCTGTGTTGCCCAGGCTGGTCTCCAATTCCTGGGCTCAAGCGATCCTCCCAACATGGCCTCCTGAAATGCTGGGATTACAGGTGCGAATCACCATGCCTGGCCTTCCTGTCTTTTTCTAAGTTGCAAAAGTTCCTTGTGTAATCTGTGGCTCTCAAACTTTGATGTGCATACAAATCACCTGGGAATCTTGTTAAGATTCAGATTATGATTTAATAAAGATAGGATGGGGCTCAAGCTTGTGCATTTCTTATAAGCTCCCAGATGATGTGGAAGCCTGGGGTTCTTGTACCACCCTTTGAGTAGCAAAGTTCTAGATGTTAGTTTGAGACTTTGCAAAAGTCTTCTTCCACATTTGTCATGCTACTATCACTTTTGTCTAGATTTAATTGCTTTTTGTCTAGATTTAATTGCTTCACAGCTCTAAAAAAATCCTCTGAGCTCCACATAGTCATCTTTACCCCCAGCCCCTGAATCCCTGGCAGGCACTGATCTTTTTACTGTCTCTACAGTTTTGCTTTTTCCCGAATGTCATATGGTTGGATTTAGACTGCATGTAGCCTTCTCACACTGGCTTCTTTCACTTAGAAACATGCACTTAAGGTTCCTCCATGTCTTTTCTTGGCTTGATGGATCATTTCTTCTTATCACAGAATGATATTTCATTGTATAGATGTACCACTGGTTGTTTTCCATTTACCTATCGAAGGACATTTTGGTTGCTTCCAAGTTTTGGCAATTGTGAATAAAGGTGCTATAAACATTTATGTGCAGGTTTTTATATGGACATATGTTTTCAGATCATTTGGGTAAATACCTAGGAGTGAAATTGCTGGATTGTATGGTAAGGATATGTTTAGTTGTGTAAGAAACTGCCAAACTGTCTTCCAAAGTGGCTGTACCATTTTGTGTTCCCTCTAGCAGCAAATGGGAGTTTCTATTGCTCTACATCCTCACCAGCATTTGCTGTTAGTGTTTTGGATTTTAGCCATTCTGGTCGGTATGTAGTGGTATCTCGTTGTTTTAATTTGCAGTTCCCTAGTGACATATGATGTTGGGCATCTTTTTATATGCTTATTTGCCATCTGTATATCTTCTTTGGTGAAGTGTCCGTTCAGATCTTTTGCCTGCTTTTTATTGTTAAGTTTTAAGAATTCTGTGTATATTTTAGATACAAGTCCTTTATCAGATATGTGTTTTGCAGAGAATTTTTCTCCCAGACTGTGGCTTGTCTTTTTATTCTTTTAACAGTGTCTTTTGCAGAGCATAAGTTTTTAACTTTAATGAAGACTACTTACCCATTTTTTTTTTCATGGATTGTGCTTTTTTGGTGCTGTATCTAAAAACTCATTGCTAAACCAAGGTGACCTAGATTTTTCCCTATATTTTCTTCTGAAAGTTTTATAGTTTTGCATTTTACATTTAAGGTCTATGATCCATTTTAAGGTGTTTTTTGTGAAGAGTATAGGGTATCTAGATTCATATTTTTGCATGTGGCTATGCAGTTTTTCCAGCACCATTTGTTGAAAGACTATTCTGTCTCCATTGAATTGCTTTGCTCTTTTGTCAAAGATCAGTTAACTATATTGTATGGGTCTATTTTTGGGCTCTCTATTCTATTCCATTGATCTGTTTGTCTATTCTTTCACCAATATTACACTGCCTTGATTACTGTAGCTGCTTTTAAATATATGTTTTGTAACCTCGTACTTCCTAAAAAATGATTCAAGACAGATTACAATTTCAGTTACATAGGAAGTAGGACAATTTTAATAAAAAGACAAAAATTATTAAAGATAAAAATACTGATTCTTCTGCCAGTGGCTCCATTCTTTCAAAAGCTGGAAAACAAAGCACTATTACAGTGGCGTATGAACAGGCCTAGGGCTTTTTACCATCTGGCATTTATCTGACAACACTGAGAATTATACATTTAGAGAAATACTGAGGCTGAGTTATTCTTGAATGTTACTGTTTTCCTTTGCATTTGTGATAACTAGTTAGTGTTGCATAGTTAGTTATAGTTCATTGGAGATACATCTTAATACTTTAGTTATTTTATTACTTGATCCTGCATCAAATGTTTGTTGAAATATCCATACATGCAAATCTGACCACATTCTTTTGCATTTTGTTTTAGGTCAATGATGCCTTCCTTCATGTGATACAGGGGAAATCCGTAGGCAAGGTGCTTCTCGCTCTTAAATAAATCCTTGCCTGAGCAGCAAAGTTAACATGTCCAGATCAAAACTCCACATCTTTCCCCAAAACCCGATTTCCCTTCTGTGTTTCCAAAGGTGTTACCACTTTCCTTACTAATCCAGGTTTAAAATCTTGGAGTCACCTTTGATTCTGTTTACTAATTGCTCCTAATTAATGTGATTATATAGTTTATTGTCCAAACCTTTTCGAGAGTAAAAGAGTGCCATTAGTAATTACATCAGGAAAACATATCCCAGGCAAACCAGGATATGTGGTCAGCCTACTTGATGCATTATGAAATGCAATGATTGCCGAGTTCTGTCATTCCCACCTCTAAGATATCTCTCATGTCCATATCCTCTTTTCCATTCTGACTAATTAAGCCTCAACTGCTATCACCAGTAACCTTCTAACTGCTTTTCCTACCTTTAAACTACTCTCATCCCCTCCATCCTTGTGATGCGTTATTGCCATGGTGATCTTCCCGAAGCATAGCTCTGACGATGGCCCATCTCAGAAAACCTACAATGGCTCACCATTGCCTGATGGTGGAGTTCAGACCCCTTGAGCTAGCATTTCATTATGACAGTGATTTTTCCCCGCACCACTTTCCACCCTTGTGGTCCACAATTCCACGGGGCCTTAAGTATGTACTGAACTTTCCTGCCTCCCTCATTTTGCTCTGCTTGTGCAATTTTTTCCACCCTCCATCTCTGTCAAACGTAAGCCTTCCTGACCTCTAAGACCTAACTATGTCATGTACCTTTACTCTCAGGCAAGGAGCAATCTCTTCTCTTCCTCTTCTACCTTGCTGTAGCTTCTCCCCCAGGATTTATCACATTCTGCCTTGAATCATAGGGAACAGCATGTGTAGTGGAATGAACACAGGCCTCTGAATCCAAGACATGAGTTTAAATCCCAGCTTTGGAGGTGGTTACTTAAGGTCTCAGTGCCTTCATTCTTCTTCCTGTATAAAGTAGATGTTACAATATCTAACTTACAGAGTCATTGGGAGCTATACCTGCAGCGATTGGGTAAAGCACCCGGCACATGGCAAGCGATTAGCAAATGCTGGTTACTTCTACTTCTTTCTCTTCCCTTTTCCCAGTCTATCATAAGTTCCTTCAGAGCAGGCACCATGTCTGATTTGCCCTTGTATTTCCCACAGTACTTCCCATAGTGAGTTATCCTTAGTAAATACTCAGTAAGTTGAACTGAATTTAAATTACCTGTAAGTCTTAAAATGTGGGATTAAATTAAGAATATGTTGCCCTGGAAATACTCAAATGTCTATCGATGGATGAATAGATAAACAAAATGTGGTATACACATAATGGAATATTACTCAGCCTTAAAAAGGAATGAAATTCTGACATGGGCTACAATATGATGAACCTGGAAGACATTATATGTGACATAAGCCAGACAGAAAAGGACAAATACTATATGATTCCACTTATGTGAAGTACCTAGAGTAGTGAAATTCATAGAAACAGAAAGTACAGGTTGACATCCAAAATCTGAAATGGGAAATGCTCCAAAATCTGAAACTTTTTGAATGCTGACACGATGCTCAAAGAAAATGCTGATTGGAGCGTTTCAGATTTTGGATTTTTGGATTTGGGATGCTCAGCTGGCATAATTGAATATTCCAAACGCTGAAAAAATCTGAAGTCTAAAACACTGCTGGTCTCAAGAATTTTGGATAAAGGATACTCAATATGCAACATGTAGAATGGTGGTTGCAAGGTGGGAAGAGAGAATGGAGAGTTACTGTTTAATGGTACAATGTTTCCGTTTGGGAAGATGGAAAGTTTTGGAGGTGTGTGATGGTTATGGATGTGCAACAATGGGAAGGTACTTAGTACTGCTTAACTGTGCACACTTAAAAATGGTAAAAATGATACATTTTGTGTATGTCTTACAACAATAAAAGAAGTTTTTTAAAAAATCATGTTATCCTCCTTTCTAAGTGAATCCATTCAGGGAGGAGAACAGGGAGTGTGTGTAGCGTGCCTAGCTTAGGTTGAAGTCAGCTCCAGTCTCTGCCGGCGTCCTGGTTTGTTGGGAGAGGTCCTGTACTTTTGCTGGGTGCTAAACATTGTGCTCTATTTCTCCTACTGCATGAGTGATAATTCTCAGAAAGGAGGAGGTGAGATGGGGATAAAAACAGGCACCTGACACAACAGGCAGATGTGGGTACTTCCACTTATTCTTGATGAAGTCCGCTTCCAATAAATGTGGTAAGAGGCTTTGTTTAGAAAAAATATATATTTTTTTGAAGAGTAGAATGGTAAAATAGGGATTAACATTTGAGGAAAGAATTTGAAATGGAGAAATTAGCAGAAGGAAGAGGGAGGAGAAAGATGTCAGGGAAATCACCCACGTGTGTGTTGTGGGCCACGTGGTGCCTCCACAAGGGCCAGCGCACATGCTGCCGCCTCTTCCATATCTCAGGGGGTGTGTTTCAGCCTTCTGGGAGCTTCATGCCCTGTGATTCCATTTCATAATAGGCTTCTTCTCACCTCCCTTCCCCCATCCCCATTTCATCTTAATATGAACTACTTTTATATTTAAATGAAAGTTGGTTTTCAAAAATATTAAAAAAGTAAACTTTGAGCCTTATTTTAGAGTTTTCTAACACCCTTTGGCAAAACTGAAGACATGCTGGATAGATTGCAGGAGAAAAGACAAATCAGGATTGGGAAAAGTGTATGAGCCCAGCCAGGAGCTGCTATTTCTGCTGCTGAGAGCTGATCAGTACGTGTCACAAGTAATAACGATCTATTGTCCCTGGTTCACTAACATCAAAATGACTTAAATAGAAAGAGACAGTCATTTAGGAGAGTGAGTTTTTTTCAGGTTTAACAGGTTTTGGTTAGAACCCCTAATGACCGTTCTCTGCTTGCCTCTGTTCCTGTTTCCTTGGAATGATTTGATTTGAAAGCATTTGACTCATATTTTAGTCATCGTTTGGTTGTTCTACCATCTGAGCCATTAGTTAGTCTGAAAAAAGAATCAATGCAGCTCCAAGTGACAGTATTTATTCTATATTCACAGACTTTTCCCAGCGCTTCCTCGTAGGCTGCTGCTGGAGGAATCATGCCCACACACCCACCTCCCCTTTTTCAGTAACTGTGGGTCTCTCCACCTGCACATACTTCTCTCCAAACCAAAGTGAGGTTTTCCGCCATTAGCTGTGGAATGATCGTATCTATGCACCGCCAGTATATTTGTCCCTGCTCCTTCCTCTGTAATCTGTGTGAATTTAGAAAATGACCTTTTCTATTTGAGTTATGGTAAAGATAATATGGGCTGCTATTTGAGAAGTAAAGGATAGTGAGGTGTCTTCATGTACCCAATCGTATTTAATTTAAAACAATTGGAGTAAGCTAAGAAAAATTCATGCTATTATTTCTTTTTCTTATTTTCTTTCCAAGTTTATATAAAGGACTCAAGGAGCAATGACTTTTTTTTTTTTTCTTTCTTTGAGATGGAGTCTCACTCTGTCACCCAGGCTGGAGTGCAGTGGCATGATCGCAGCTCACTGCAAGCTCTACCTTCCGGGTTATGCCATTCTCCTGCCTCAGTCTCCCAAGTAGCTGGGACTACAGGCGCCCGCCACCACACCCAGCTAATTTTTGTATTTTTACTAGAGACGGGGTTTCACCATATTGGCCAGGCTGGCCTTGGACTCCTGACCTCAAGTGATCCACCCACCTCGGCCTCCCAAAGTGTTGGGATTACAGGTGTGAGCCACCGTCCCAGGCCAGCAGTGACTTTTTGAAATCTCTTTTGTTTATAAAAGTGATGTGAAGGGAAGACCTAATTAAACAAACAAATTCTGGCATTTCCATTTGTTCTCTTCCATTTCACGTCTTCATCAGAGCTTGTTGCTAGATTGAAGGTCTGACTTGGAAATTAGCTTGTTTCTAGAACTGTATCCTTGTTGAGGAATCATATACAAAGTGGCTTTTTCCCTTTTTCACACGGTATTTAGAAATGATCATTTTCTTGAACTTTGGTGAACTACATCATTATTTTAGAAATGGCATTGCTAAAATAATTACAACAATACCATATAGTCACTGGAAAAAGTCAAACCACCCAGAAATTTATAAGTAGAAATTGCTATCCTATTTTTCCTCTTTCTTGTCTCATTTCCATTCTCCAGGGAAAGCACTGCAAGCAATTTGTTGTTAGTCTCGACTCTTGCAAACCTTTTTAAATACAGGCACCCCCCCCACCATACTCCCCTGACAAACACAGAGGTTTTTTTAAAAATAAAGATATATAAGTTTTAAAAATAGTATGCATACTGTTCTGTAATGTGCTGTTTTAAATTTAAAATATAGACATTCGTATTAGTATATAGAGTTATCTCTTTTTAACAGCTGCCTAGTATTCCATAGTGAGGAGGTATATAATATATAATCATTTCCTTATTAGTGAGCTTATTCACATAAGTGTTTATCAATGTGCCTCTATGTGGGCAAAAGTTTACAAATCTAGTGGGGAGACAAACGTTAATCAAATACATATAATCATGCTAAACTGGTGCCATCTGAGGTCTAATGGAGGAATTCAACTCAGAAAGGTCAAGAAACATTCCCTGAGGAAAGACCTTTGAGCCTCTATCTGAAGATGGAAGCTTCTAGGAATTTAATCTTAGCGATTTAGATATGGAAGAAGGAGAATAATATTCCCGGACCCTGTGGGTAGTGAAAGCACAGTGAATAAAGGGAGATGAAAGAAGGCTAGCGGGGCTGAAGCTTGAGAAATGAAGGCAACTGTTGTGAGATGAGGCTGGTAGTGGGGACCAGGTTAGGCAGGGATGTGCAAACAAATTATGGGAGTTTTGACTTTACCCTAAAAGCAAGGGGTGCCACTGAAGTGTTGTAAGCAGAGGTGAAACAGGGGCAGCATGACCAGAATGGCCTTTTGGAATCCCTTCAACTACAGTGGGGAGAAGGGATTAGAGAGGAATGGACAGCTAGGAGTTCATTAAAGCCCAAATGAAAGATGGTTGTATCTTGGACTAAGGTGGTGGTGATGGGGAAGGAGAGAAATGGACAGAAGGGAATGCTATGCAGGAGATGAAAGTGAAAGGACTTGATGTTAAATTGGATATAGGGGTAAGGAGGAGGAAAGGAGAGGGAAATGTCAAGACGACTCCTAGCTCCTAGATGTTTGAGAAGAGGGACATCAAAATTGGGTTTTAGCAGTGGAGATGGGCTATGATGGGGCAAAAGGTTAAGTTTTGTAAATATTGAGATTTACAGGACATGTTAAATACCTCTCTTCTGGGGCTCAGAAGAGAGATGTGGCCTAGAGATACAACTTTGGGAATCATTTGCATGAAGGTGATATTGATGCCTGTGGTGTGGCTGAGATTATCCATGGAGAGTGTGTAGGGTGAGAAAAGAATAGGGTATAGGCTAGTCTTGAACATGTTTCCTTTCAATAGAACCATGGAATATTTCATAACTGTGCTGTTTACCACTCAAAGTCTTAGAAGGGGTAGTTTGGTGATTTAAAATAAGTGCCAAATGAATATAAGGAAGGACGCATTGCACAGTTGCAAAAGCACCGTCCTCTTAATGAAGGGCCAGGGACTGCGACTCTAATTCCAGCTCTTTGATCTTAGTCTAGTTACCTTTTTACTGTTTTCATGTGAAAAATAAGGATCACATGTTTTCTCTACCTTGCGTGGTTCATGTGTGGTCAAATGAGATAATGTATGTAAAAGTGCTTTGCAAGTTATTTTCGTAATAGATTACAAGGTTGACTTCTACCAGTGTATTTAAATTCATTGCAGAGTTCAATTGATTTCATTTTATGGGAGCAAAAAATGTATATTTTTTCAGCATATGCTGGGCTGACATAGAGCAAAAGAATTGTTTGATTTTTAAAATGGTCCCTCAAATATTTTTACATTTTAACTAAAGCCATTGTGCTCTTTTATACAGAAGAATAGACAGAGTGTTGGGAGCCCAATGATCTGATGTACTTCAAAGAATTACAGAGCCAGACAAGGTCTAGAGAAGGACATGTAAGCTGGTCAAGAGGGTAGAGAGCATTCTTTGTGAGCGATGATAAAAGAATTAGAACTCTTCATTCTGGAAAGAAAGACATGGGCTGAGGGGGGAATATGATTGAGATTTACAAGATAATGAAAACCTAGGATAAAAATATGAACTTATTAAATCCCAGAGCCTAGGAACTAAGGACGACTTTAACATTTTAAAGAAATAGTTTTAGGGCAAAGTAAAAATAGCACTTTTTAACAGAAGAAGAGTAAGCATATAGAACTTACTACTCTTAAAGTTTGCTAAGACCAAAAGCAAATATTGTAAGAGATTTATATTGTTGGAGGATAGCTTCATAGGAGATTATAAAATGAAACCAAAACTATTTGGTTAAATGTCCCTAATCTGTTAGGATGATGATAGGGAATGACTATTAAACTTTCCTGTCTCTATCTGGCATCCTTATCTAAATCAAGATTCCTGAGCGTACATGCTGGAGAGCAGAGAGCATAGAATTTGGGCTCAGGGGCCTGGCTGCAAGTATTACCTCTGTGACTTTAGAGAATCGTTTCTCTTCTATGTACCTTAGTTTACTCATCTGTTAAAAAAAGGAAGAGGGAACGTAGTATCAACTATTATGAGAGATTCAAATGAAGTGGTGTTTCTGAAAGTGTTTTGTCATTGATAAATAGGTTTATCCTTCAAATGTAAGAATTTCCTCTTTTATTGCAGCATTTCCAGTTCTATGCCCTTCAGGTGGGATGAGCTTTACCGTGCCCGTCCTGTCCCTAGCCTAGTTAGGGAGCGGTACTTGCAACTCAGAAATAGAGAGGACGGAGGGCAGGGAAGAATCCCTGGTCCTCTAAGGAGGTGGAGAGAGTGCAGACACCCCTTTTCTGATACCCCTTTCCCTCTCTGGGAAGATCTGGTGGGTAAACTAAAGAATTAAAGGTAGGGAGAACTTTCCAAACATCTTTCTTCTCCTTTAGATGTTTTGGGTGATAAGATGCCACTTAAAAGATGGGGGTGTTTGATCTCGGGTAACTTCCAGGGTTCTTGTGGATCTTAGGAACCCTGAAAAAGGCCAGTACAGGGGCTGGATGAGAAAAACCATGGGGACTGGTTTCTTATGGCTATCATTGGTTTAGGATTTAAAGGAGAGAGAAAAATATTGCAGTTCTCTAAGGCGGGAAAGCTGATGGAGATCTGGGAGCAGGGGAAGTATGTCTTACCAGGAGGATCCTTTAAGCTTCATGTGTATGTCTTGGGAATATGACTTTGACAGAGAGGGTACTCAGCATCAGGAAGAGAGAACTGATAACAGATAACTTCCTATCTCTTCCATAGCAGATATGAATTACTTCACCTGGCTTTCAAGCACTACATCATACAATCTCATCTGATCTTATTTCCCGTGTGGTATGGTGGAGAGAGAATGGCTCATGAGCCAGGAAACCTTGGATTTGAATTTTTGCTTCACCACTAATTAGGTCTGTGAGCTCAGTTTCCCATGCATAAAATGATGATAATAGTAATGGCCTTATCATTGAGTTGCTATGGGGATCAAATAAGATTATATTTGTGAAGCGCTTAGCATAGTGCCTGGTGCATCATAGACCCTAGATAAGTGCCAGCTTTTGTCATGACCCACCAGTACCCTCTTCTGTAAGGAGACTGATTGCTAGACTATGAGCTCTATGAAAGTGGGGATCGGGATGCATCTTGTCCACCATGGTGTCTGGTGCATGCCAGAGCCTGGAGGAACAAGTCTCCCTGTACCAAGATTCTGTCATTCCCTTTCTATGCAAGTTGTATCCATTCAGGGCCCAGTTGAAGGCTCATTTCCTCAGTGAAACCAGCTTATATTGATCTTTCTCTCCTCGGAACTCCCATAGCAATTCAGTCCTCAGATAGCCATAGATTCACATATTTGACTTGCTGCATTTTATATGTTAGTCCTGTCCTTCAATGATATTCAGCAAATGGTGAAACTTGCTATGATCCAGGTCTTGGATTAGAGATGCGACCAAGGAGTCAATTCCTTAGATGCAGGACTTCTATTATATCTGATACTTTTTCCCCTGCATGGGATTCAGTGCAGGAAAGTGCCTGTCTTGCCTCAGACCTGAGGGAAACCTGCTGTTTTCATGTGCTGCGTTGACATGTGACACAGTGGGGTGCTTTGCAGGAACCTCTCCCTTTGAGGGAGACATATTTCCTGGCACTTACAACTAGAATTCCTTCCTCATTCCTAGTACCTTTGACTTGATGGAAAAGCTGTGCAGGGCATTAGTGTTATTGCTAATTTGTCACAATAAACATAAAGCAGCGCTCAGAATATCTTTCTCAATATTAAAACAGCATTTACATGTCAATTGGTGCCACTTTCATGTAACATACCACGCTTGCTTAAAAGATTCCCCTTCCTTTCCTTTTGTTCTGAAAATTGCGAGAGCCAGTGGTAGAAGCTGGGACACGTTTGCTGAATTTCTTCCTCCCTTTCTTCTCTCAAGAAAGGGTGAAGGGCAATGCCTTTCTGGAGGCAGTGTGAGGGAGTGGCACTAGCCCTTGCACGTCTCCTGCTTTGCATTTCTGCTCATGTCTCAGGTCCATTTTCTGATTCCAGGCCACCCTTTACAGATATGATGGAGCCAGGAACCACTGTGATCCACCAAGGATAACTCCCTACATCTTCCAAATCAGGGTCAATAACCTGCTCTTCCTATAGAACAGCTCTCTTTTGACTTCAGCTTGTAAAAATTCTGATTTATTTATTAATTTCATTTTTATCCTCTCTTTTGCTTTAAAGGTTTATATTTTTTAAGTTAAAAATAACCACAAGGAGACCTTGTGATCCTCTTCTCACTGACCCAGATATTTTAAGAGCAGATATTTTAAGAGACTGACAGCCGCTTCTCATCTGGGGATTCAGGCCAGCTCTCAGGAGCTGATGAGCTAAATGTAATAATAAAATATTAATCCTATTTCCCATACATGAACCACTCTTCTTGTTTTCCCTTACCTATACAGACCCTACTCATCCTTCAGTGCACTGTAGAAAAAGCCTTGGAATTGGGAATAAAGACTTGTGCTCAATTCTTGACTTGGAAATTTTTGCTATCTGACCTTGGGCAAGCCACTTCATGTCTGTGAATCTTGGTTTCTTCACCTGTAAAACAGGAATGCTGAGACTCTCAAAGGGTGAATGCAGAGGGTTTAGGGTCCAGCCAGCCTGGTGACTGGAATATACAGAATGGAAATACTTACCAAACTCAGAAAGCCCAATTTGAGTAATCATCAATCTTTGATCTCTCTTATTTTTGTATTTCTGTGTTATTGAGTAATCCTCAATCTTTGATCTCTCCTATTTTTGTATTTCTGTGTTATTGAGTCTATCTACATCATACAATTTAACAATTAACTATACCCTGTCTTTAATATGTGGCTCTAGTTTTCTTCACGTCTCCAACTAGTGGCTAAGCACAGGAGGGCGCCGTGCATTTTATTTTTCCTGTGTTAGCATTGCAATATTAGGCACTTAATTCTTGATAATAGATGGAGTACATTACCCATTTAACGAAATTTGGCTTCTGCCACACAACACAGGTTATTTTTGTTGTCTTGATTGGTCCAGTTTCACTGCGTGTTGCTAATGATGAGCTAGCAGGACATTTTTTAGGCTTTCATTCTCTTGTCAGATTGTGGCTTCTCATCAAATATATGCAATATGTGTATTCAAAGACACTGCTGACCTGCTATGAACAGTGAGTTGACTTGTTTATCCACTGTGACGATGCGTTTTCCCGGTGGAGCTTTGTTTTCTCTCTCAAGCGGGTTTGAGGAGGCCCATGGAGCTGTGTGTGTGCCTATGAGACTGTCTTTCCCCTGCCCTGACACAGAGGGCCAGAAAGGAGGCCTATGACTGACCCTCTTCTGGCTGTGACATGTTCTTAGTGGATTTCATAGTGGCCCAAAGAGCCGGTGTTATTTAGGTGGGAACCCCAATCCCAGATGTCACATCACTTTCACCAACTGCCTGCTGTGGGTTGAATTGTGTACCCCAAAAGATATGTTGAAGTCCTAGCCTGTGGTATATGTGAATGTGACCTTATTTGGAAATAGGGTATTTGCAAATGTAATCAAGTTAAGATTAGGCCATACTGGATTGGCTCGAGGCCTAAATCCAGTGTCTGCCATCTTTGTAAGGAGAGAGAGGGATTTGGCCACACACAGAGGGAAGACGGCCGTGTGAAGATGGAGGCAGAAATTGCGCTGATGCAGCTACAAGCCAGAGAATGTCAAGGCTGGCTGGGAGCCACCCGAAGCCAGAAGAGGCAGGGAAGAGTTCTTCTCTAGAGGCTGCAGAGGGAGTGTGACCCTGCCTACACCTCAATTCCAGACTTCTAGGCTTCAGAACCGTTGGAGAATACATTTCTGTTGTTTTAGGCCACGAAGTTTGTGATAATTTGTTATGGCAGCCACAGGAAACTAACATGCTGCCCAAGAGTCTAAATAAAATACAAAAGAGAAGCTCTAATTAGAATACATTACCCACTTTCCCCTGAAAGGCCTTGATCCTAATCCCGCTGTGCCCTACCTGGTGATTACCTGAGTACAAGGCTCCCAGGCCCTTCTCCTACACAGCTCTGTATGGTTCCTTATTTGACTTCATCTCCCAGGCACCTGACCCCCAGCTCCTTCCTCTATATCCGCAACCTCACTGTTGTGCTCTAAATGATGCCCGACTAGCTCCTGGGGACAGGGAGACACCCCTCAAATGTACCGGGGCCTGATGGTGGGGTAGGTATCTGCATTGCTCCTCATGGCCACTCCCAGGCTGTTGCTTCTCCCTAACCCTCCCCCGAGCTTGGAAGCACAGGCCATGGGAATCTGTGTAAGCCTCTTGTGCTGTAGCCTCCTGCCAGCCTGCTGTCACTCTTCCCACTGAGTGAAGCTTTGAGCCCCTGCGGGCTCTCCTTTGCTCTTCTCACCTCTTCTCTTGGTGATTGCATTGTCCACATAAGTCAGTCAGTCCCACCCCTGGCTGCACTTTACAATTACCTGGGAAGATTTAAAAAATGCCCGCCATTAAGCTTCTCTCCTCCTCTTTCCCTGTTTCTACCCAATTAAGCCTGAATCTTTGGGGAGTTGGAGGCATGTGTATTTTTATTTTATTTTATTTTTTGAGACAGGGTCTCAGTCTGTCACCCACGCTGGAGTGCAGTGGCGCCATGTTGGCTCACTGCAACCTCTCCCTCCTGGGTTCAAGCAATTCACCACCTCAGTCTCCCGAGTAGCTGGGACTACAGGCACACACCACCATGCCCGGCTAATTTTTGTATTTTTTGGTAGAAACAGGGTTTCACCGTTGGCCAGGCTGGTCTCAAACTCCTGACCTCAAGTGATCCACCTGCCTTGGCCGCCCAAAGTGCTGGGATTACAGGTGTGAGCCCCACGCCCAGATGGCATGTGCATTTATTTATTTTTTTATTATTATACTTTAGGTTTTAGGGTACATGTGCACAATGTGCAGGTTTGTTACATATGTATCCATGTGCCATGTTGGTTTGCTGCACCCATTAACTCATCATTTAGCATTAGGTATATCTCCTCATGCTGTCCCTCCCCCCTCCCCCCACCCCACAACAGTCCCTGGAGTGTGATGTTCCCCTTCTTGTGTCCATGAGATCTCATTGTTCAATTCCCACCTATGAGTGAGAACATGCGGTGTTTGCTTTTTTGTCCTTGCAATAGTTTACTGAGAATGATGGTTTCCAGTTTCATCCATGTCCCTTCAAAGGACATGAACTCATTATTCTTTATGGCTGCATAGTATTCCATGGTATATGTGCCACATTTTCTTAATCCAGTCTATCATTGTTGGACATTTGGGTTGGTTCCAAGTCTTTGCTATTGTGAATAGTGCCGCAATAAACATACGTGTGCATGTGTCTTTATAACAGCATGATTTATAGTCCTTTGGGTATATACCCAGTAATGGGATGGCTGGGTCAAATGGTATTTCTAGTTCTAGATCCCTGAGGAATTGCCACACTGACTTCCACAATGGTTGAACTAGTTTACAGTCCCACCAACAGTGTAAAAGTGTTCCTATTTCTC